>NC_056749.1:830472738-830575238 GCF_019279795.1 Protopterus annectens
TTACCACAAGTAAAAGAACATGCTGGAGGGACAGGTTCATAACCCAGAGACTCCCCATGCTCTGAAATAGACTTCCCATACATGTCAGTCAGAGCACCTCACTGGCCCTCTTCAAGAGAAATCTTGAGGCGTGGATGGGAAATAGAAAGTTCACCCCGGGGATCACTCCAGTGGCTCTACTTGATAAAAGCACTGGGAACTAACATCAGGCGGCATGATACCAGGGCAATTCTATGGGCTGGCTTGTAAAGGCTCCAGGACCATTAGCCTAGTACACACCTATGAACCTATGAACAACATTGCCTGCTCCTAGTATACCCAAACACACAAGGTGCATAATAAACTCATCATTCTGACATGAGAATGACAATTGTGCACACTGTGTGGATAATCACAGGTTCCAATACATGCCTTACTAAGGTAACAATATACAGAACATAGTCTCATGTCCTCACACCACAGGAAAAGTCTTAGTAGTTCTCATGGAAAAGCCAGATGTCATACCATAACATCATCAGCATCCAATAAAGCATTTCTGTATGAAAAATGAACATAAATTGTTGTAATAGGAAACCCAAGCCATACAGGTACATGGCAGATAGCTGGCTGACACAAATGAGTCTAAGGAGTAATGGCTGGATTTGAACAGATTACCTAAGATCACAAGGTACAAGATGTTTTACAGTTGAGACAGTGCACATTTGAATAAATGATATCATTCCTTCATATGTTATTGCTTTTCTAGAAATGCATGAAAGTGGTTGAAGTGCACAGTAATAGTACACAACTATACATACTATGTGCATTAGAAACCTTCTCCACACAGCAAAACAGACAAAACACTTGTGCACAGTAATCAATCACTGTTGGATTCAGACCTCCTCCCTCTGTATTTATGTAGTCCGGAGAACACCGTATCATAGGTTCATAGGCTGGTACTAGGCTATCAGCCCTAGGGCCTATACAAGCCTAGCCATAACAATTTCCTGGCTATTTCTTCCCACACTATTTACTTCTCTGGACCCCTGTCTAGCAGGGTGACTAACGTGATCCCCGGGGTGAATTTCCTATCTCCCATCCAATCGTCAAGGTTCCATTTGAAGAGGGACAAAGAGGCGCTCAGCTTGACATGTATGGGCAGTCTATTCCAGAGTCTGGGGAGTCCCTGGGTCAAGAACCTATCCCTCCAGCATGTTCTGTTTATTGTGATGACAAGGTTTAGATCCCTGGAGCGTGTGCCTCTGAGGGACTGGGATTTCTTTAAGTGTAGCCTGTCCACCAGCTCTGGGTTTGACATGTTAAGCAGAGATCACCTCTGAGCAGATGATATGCGACAGAGTATAGGTAGAGTTTTTTTTAGATGGTCAGCATAGGGCATCTGCTTTAGGCCTGTCATTTTTTTAGAGAGGTATTTCTGCGGCCTTTCCAGTTGTTGCAGATGTCTTGAGAGGTACATACCAAACAGAGTGTTGTATTCTATAATGGGTCTAATGAGGGCTGAGTACAGTGGGACAATGACCTTCTTTTTTCTGGATGAAAAGCCCTTAGTGATGATGTGTGCCACATAGAAGGATTTCCTGACTGTTGTAGCGATGTGGTTATCGAAGGTGAGGCCACTGTCCACCTGTGTCCCTAAGTCTCTTAAGCCTCTAAGTCCCAATGTCTAAAAAGCCACTGCCACAGCCAGACTCGTGCAAGCCCTTTGATGTAGTTTATTTTTGATGGCATGATGTAAGCATTGTGTTTCTAAAACTGTTTTGTGCCTGAGGATATTATAAATCTATAGGGTAATCCTCTGCAATTGAAAATACATCTCCTAAGTGGAAGTTTATGTAAAGGTTGTTGTCATAGATGCAAGTATACATGACAGAACACATACTCACATTAATTATTTAGTGTTGGATTTGAACCCCCTATGTATCTACTTACACCATCGATATAACACAGACTTAGCTGCAAGTGCTACCAGAGATGTTTGACTTGTAAGGGCACAGTGTACACTTTTGCCTTGATGATCTCATCAGTGGCATGCAGTAAAGATGTTTGTGGTACAAGTGGGATAAGGAGATGAGGGCACCCTCACCTATGTTAAAAGCTTCCCCTTACTGGAAGTTGATGCATCATGTCTCTTCAGGAAGCTGTACATACCTGATATAAAAGCCACACACAAGTTCACCACTGTGGAGATTTGAACCTCCTATCTATCTGGTTTATAGAATCTAAAGAACACAGTACTAGCTACAAGCAGCATACACACATACAAGTATGATTCTTAAGGGAAGAGACTGCACTTTTGACATGATTACCTCAAAACTGTGTTGCAGAGAGGATGTTTTTGTTAAAAGTGGGATAAAATGCAGACAAAGCTGCACCGAGAGAATTCTTTTCAGTAGACGTGGACATGACACATTTGACATTAATGTGTACATACCTGTCACTAGACCAACCTTCATTTAAACATGAAAATTCTCCAGGGTGGGATTTACACCCTGAACTATTTAGTGGCACAAGTTCGAGAACACAGTATAGGTTACATGTGCCACAGAAAAAGTCTGATTATTGATGGTAGAGAGTGCACTTTTGACATTATGACCTCATCACTGCATTGCAAAGAGGATGTTTGTGTTAAAAGTGGGATAAAATGCAGAGGGAGTTGTGTGCAAAGTTAAATACATTTACCTTTCATTAGACTTCCCCCACTCAAACACAGACACCAGTTCCCCATGAGGGGATTTAAGCCTCCTACCTGATTACAAAATCTAGAAAACACAGTATTGGTTGCAAGTACCACAGAAGAAGTTCCCACAGTGAAAAGTGAACCTCCTACCTATCTAATTACATAATTTATAGAACACAGTATTAGTCACAAGTGGCACATTCGAAGTCTGACTTTATAGATTTGAAAAAGCTTGTTTGCAATTAGTAAAACTTCAGTCTTTGGAACAGCTGGTAGTGTGTGCATCACAGATTTAGAGACACATATGTATGTTTGTGAACATAATAATGGAACAACAATATCTGTCCCATATAATTGCATGCTTCTCTAAGCTTTATATACTGCCCTTCATGTACATTGCATTACTTGAGAGGGACATGTATCTGTGTCATAGTATGGGATGCCAATGACAATTACAATTGAAAACCAGTGAATTGTCAATCAAGCATCCCTGCTCATTCATTCTCGGATGATTGCATAGAAATAGTAAATGTTTCTAGTGACACTGTCACTTGTCTTGTCTCATGCTTTCATGAAGTACATTGACAAGACAAACAGACAATTCCTGTAAAGGACAGTGCACTGCAGAATAACAGTGATGGATTATGTGTGATAAAATGACCCAACATTGAATACTGTTTCAATTGTAAGCATACAGGCATACAGTAACTGAGTCATCATTGCTCTTGAAATCCAGATACCTTGTTTTCAAAATTCAGCAAAAACATACAGGTGAAGTGCAACCTAAGTGTAGAATTAGATGTAAATGTTTTTACACTCTGCCTGAAATGCAGCACTGACAAGCTCAACTGTGCTGCTGATGGCAACATATTCATGCACGTGTGATCAAATCTTGAGATGTTGGGTATTTTCAGTAGTCTATGGTGCTCCATACTGACCTTCACACAAATAATCAGTGCATACATACTAACATGTCTGAATCTGATGGAATATAGAACAGGTATGTGTTATGGTCATGTTACATACAAACATATCTGAATCTGATGGAATATGGAACAGGTGTGTGTTATGGTCATGTTACATACAAACATATCTGAATCTGATGGAATATGGAACAGGTATGTGTTATGGTCATGTTACATACAAACATATCTGAATCTGATGGAATATGGAACAGGTAAGTGTTATGGTCATGTTACATACAAACATATCTGAATCTGATGGAATATGGAACATGTATGTGTTATGGTCATGTTACATACAAACATATCTGAATCTGATGGAATATAGAACAGGTATTTGTTATGGTCATGTTGCATACAAACATATCTGAATCTGATGGAATATAGAACAGATATGTGTTATGATCATGTTTCAGGCATCATGATTTACACATTTGTCAAGACAGTTGCAGTTCTTAAATCATCATATGTATGCTACATGTCTATAATGATGCATATGATGGACCAAGCATGTTATTGCTGGTGGAAACATGGCTTATAGAAACAGTTTGGAATCAAGGAAGTTTATTGGATGACATAGATGTGGTGGGGAAAGTTGGACAGTTGGTACCAGGAGTACACATACAGACATGCTAAGAAATTATTCCATTGTTCATTTCTGCACATCTTTGTTGTTGTGTTACTGTTGGCACTATCATGATAATTATTCATGCAAGATCTGTACAAGACAGGCTTCACAACAGGGAGTAAGCACATTAATATAGCAGCAGGATAATGGTGTGTTAAAGAAAGGGTTAGCCAACAGTTAAACCCACAGGAGTCAAACAGAACAGTCAAAACACTTTGGCATACATCTGAATATGAACCTTGACAATATTGTCAGAAATATCTACAAACACGAGTATTATTTAAGCACATACACATAGCAGATACTACTTCATAAGGTTCAAATCTGATAACAGATTGCAGAACAGGAGATTGTATATATTACTCTTCATTACCCTATATTCTGTGCATTCAACTCTATAGCTTGTTCAACAGAAGCGTAGCCTGAATATACTAGCTAAGCATAGCAGCTTGAAGGGCACCATAGTAATGAGGCCGAAGGCAAAACCTCATCAGAGTCTGCCATAGCCTGCGTATTTCCATTTAGCCTAAGTTTCAGATGGTGCTAAGCACCAGGCATTACACAAATGTATGGGAGGAAGACTAATGACAGAACAGGGAGACGAAGCAAAGACAGAGGGTGAGGGAGGTAGGGACATCCACTGGGGAGAAGGAGGTGGAGACATACACAGGGGAGTGGGAGGAAGGGAACAAGTAACTTGTGACACAAGTAACATAGTCACAGGGGAGTGGGAGGAAGGGAACACGTAACTTGTGACACAAGTAACATAGTCACAGGGGAGTGGGAGGAAGGGAACAAGTAACTTGTGACACAAGTAACATAATGGTGGTTCAACACAATAAGTAGGCAACAGCTACCCACAACCAGTGTTCTAAAAACAGTCAATAATAGTTTACTAATGCCTGGATCGGAGCCCTTGGAAGCATACAAAAATCAGTCTTTACATCTGAACATTATCCTATCAAGCCACAGAGGAATTGTTACTTCTCATACTTTAAACCACACCATTGAAGGGACATTGAAAACTAAAGAAAGCAGAAGGTTTAACAGACAGAGAGAAACGCCAAGCCACAGAGGAATTGTTACTTCTCATACTTTAAATCACACCATTGAAGGGACATTGAAAACTAAAGAAAGCAGAATGTTTAACAGACAGAGAGAAACGCCTAAAGAGAAATGGCAGCCGAACTGCTTCTGGGACATGTAGAGCCGTCTTAATGGCGTGTTACTCTTACTTAGTTCCTCGGTATTAATCTGTCACATTGAGTACAATAACATTCTTGTTATAGGCAGCAATAAGGGGTGACACAGTGCACCCAACATTAAGGAATAAGCAGGGCAAGGAGGGTTTACTAAGTTTCCCTGCTGGCAATGAAATGGTTTTGAAAATGCATTCTTGCTGTAGTATTCAAATGGTACTAGACTGAAATGTTGGAAAGAAAGATAAATATAAACGTTTGCAATTAACAATATGATAGGAATATAAAATGCCATGAAATAATAATTTGACCTACAGCTGTAATCAAACTCATGACTCTATACAAACACATCAGTCTACAGACAGGGGAATTATCTGAACACCTCACATAGGAACTTTGAGTTTCTTATATCCAGCAGAGTAAGAACTATTACAGTAACTATTTCACAGTGATGCCTCTGCTCTACCTTTACTCTGTATTCCATGAGTGCAGTGTAGTCAGGACCAATGTTAGCATTTTGGGAGACCCCAGCATCTGTCAAGTTGGGGGCCCCCTAGGCGTTTTCAGGCTAAGTATTACCCTGTCACTGCCATCCCTCCTAAGCAACATTTTAGTTCATGCTGCAAACTTTTAGCAGTAGTACACACAGAATGACCTGCAGCTACAATGCTTTCACATTACAACAGGCTTATGTACAAGTACCGCACTATGATGGACCATCTCACAAAGGGGCATTCACAGTTATGGCATTTAGCTGCAACAATGATACATTACAATAACTTTATGGACAGGGTTGGACTTAACTGAAATTGCACCCTAGGCACTGCCATCTGTTTCAGCACCCACACACACACAGACACACACACACACACACACCACACACACACACACACACACACACACACACACACACACACACACACACACACACACACACACACACACACACACACACACGCACACACACATCTTTCAGTGCTCCCTCCATTTTCCCCACATCGTGGGCTCACCATAGCATGCACATTACTTTTTTCTTTATTTACTCACATTTTGCCTTACTCTTCAGCTTTTTCAAGAAGCCATGACTTTTTATGTGCTCTAATGTGCATTTTAAAGATTTTTTTTTTAATTTTTAGACAACCTTTTAATCCAGTGATGGCTTGAACAGAAATTACGATTAAGGAAAGAAATTCAGTATGGTTCATCTTTACTTTTCCTTGCATGCTTTCAACACATCTTTCATGTCGAAGACAGAGGAGTAATAACAATGTAAGAAATAACTCAATTAAGTAGGTACCTCCAAAAGCTATAAGGGTTATAGATTCTCTGGGATGTGTTTTAGAGCATTTTACCAACCTTTTAATCCAACAGTGGTCAAAACAAGAATCATGAGTAAGAAAAGACTTTGTGTCTTTCTTTTTTTGTTTTGTTTTTTTTCTTTCAAGAAGGACCTAAGTTGTGACCAAAGCTTAATGTTCAAAGATGACAAAATAGTAGCTCATAATAAACTAGCAAGACAATTGTTGTGAGGATACACAGGTCCTATCTGGGAATACAGTCTGCCTCCCTCACCCCCCAAAAAAGATAGTAAATGCCTATGTATCCCTCTGGTGTTAGACTGGGATGAAAGCAGAGGTTCAAATTGCCACAGGCATGTATTTCAAGTGTCTGCTGGCATACATAGCATACCTCCTCACCCCAACCCCCAAAGACAGCCACTTGTACGTACCTGATGTGTGAAAGTCAAAAAAACATAATGATTACAGTAATGTAGTCCACTGTATTGCTCCTAGGTAGTACACTGCCCCTACTCAAGATATAGTAACCTTCTTTGTACACCTCTGAGGTCTGTGAGAAAAGTAAAAGAAAAAATGACTGCACTGTCCCCAGCCCAAACACAACTTATAATGACCTCCTGTGCACACTACTAAGGTTTGACTGTGATGAAAATTAAAGTAGTAATAATCACACAATCCCCAGCATCCCCCCATAACCTACATCAGCTTTGTGTTAACACATGTCAGCAGGGCTGTTTTTTGAATGGGTGTGGTTAAGAGAAGAGGCCATTATCAACTTTATCCTAAAAGGACCTTATCACAGCTTTGTTCAGGTTAAAGAGTGTTATCAGAAAATTACTACATTTTTCCTCCTCATTGTTCCCCAACCAGCACCAAGTTTTGTGGGGGTCTCCACAGAGTCAAGGATGATTAAGGGAGCCCCCCCTGTATCCATTTATACAATCTGGGAAGTGGGGCAACCAGACTCCTATTAGAGCCAAGTGTCTGAATGTTCTGTGATATACTTTAGGCCTTACTTTTGAAATATAATTACTTGTTAGCTGCATTTTTTACTGATACCCAGAAGAATAATGTATGTATCCTGGCATTATTGAGTGTGTGCACAGACAAAAATCAGTGATATTTTTTACACACACACATGCACACACACACACACACACACACACACACACACACACACACACACACACACATGCATTAGGCATATCAGTACTAGCTTCGTACTCGTTTCAGCAAATAGCAATACATTGTGCAACACTGGTACACTGGCACTGCCACACCAGATCAGCAACTGCTGTTTAGCAGTCGTCAAACAGCAGCAGGGATAAGTCATTATTATTTGCCTCATTGAGGAGCAGGAGCGGCCTTAAGTCAACTGGTGCCCTAGGCAAAAGGGCTCCACGAAGCCCCCTCACACCACCCAGTGCCCCCATCCTTGTCTACCTACACCAAATAAATACTGGAAAAGCGCTCATGCTAGAGCGGCACCTAGGCGGACACCTAGTTGGCTTATGCCTAAGGCTGGCTGTGTTGAGGAGTAATGCATACCTGTCACTTTGCGTGATTTCAGAGTCCTTTCCTGATTTTGCCTCAAAATTTTGCTCTTTTCATAAAAAAGTTTGATTTGCTGGTAAATTATTCAGGATTTCAGTCAATAAATTCAGACATCAGAGTTTTACACTTCTTATTGTCCATAAAATGCATGTTGATGCAAAAGGTGTTATTAACTTTTTAAGTGAATTAGAGTAATACTTAAAACATGTTCCTGATTTGAGCCTTTATTCTGCAATTATTTTTGGCATTGCACAGAACTGTTTAGCAACAAACTTTAATTTTATAGTATCTTGTGTTCTGCCAGTATTTATAAAACTCCCTGAAAGAGAAAACCATTCTTAAAGATTGGAAGCTTCAGCACTTCAAAATCCAAGGTGTGCACTGAGATCAGTCACTCTTGGCTGCTTGCTGATCTGTCTAGTGCTTACTCTTCTCATGTTTATCAGCAGTATCCTGAAAGGGTCATATCACACCTCTGTTAGGGTAAATTTGCATGATCAGGAAATCAGTATATTTTTTCTCCTCATTTTGCCACAGCCAGAAGCAGCTTTTGTGGGGCCCCTTCCACAGTCAAGGATGACTAAGGGGGGCCCTGCAGCCATGGGTATTGCAAGTACCCAAAGCGGGCTATGTTGTTAATTTTAGTGGAGACAGTGTCCACCAGCAGGATTTAACTAAGCTAGGGGCACAATGTCAGTGGTAAAATATTTAATGGAATTGTGAAGCCTGTTACTTGATAAAACACTGTTACTGTAGCCAGAATATCTTTGAATTTTAAAGGAGATATAAATAAGAGTCATTATTACCCACCTGGTTTAGTAAGTATATAGGACTGCTGTACTAGCTTTTTTTGGTTTGACAGACATGATATAAAATATCAATTTTCAGATAAATTGCTGTGGTTGGGGGCCCCCCAAGAACAGGGGGCCCCAGTGACCACAGGGTTCGCTGGTGCCTAAAGCCGGCTATGAGTGTATTTAAGTGCATTTGAATGAAAGTAACCAGACTACTATGAATGAAATAAAAATCTTCAGTTTTTGCCATAAGAAGTTAAATGGCATTCACCATCACTCAGCACTGGTGCATGTTGGCAACCACCATGCAAATAATGAGGACAAAAAGTGAAGGCTTTTTGATGGGACATTTCTGGTCATGTGTGTTGTGTTGGATTCTATTTTTGACCAGATTAAATGTGTGAAAAAGGGGTTGATAGGACAATGGTAAAAATGGGGGTGGCAAGCAGAGGGTAGGACAGAGGGGAAAGAATGCAGGAAGTTGAAGGAGGGAGATGGGTGAGCACAATAGCTATCCACTTCTTCACAACAAGAATGTAGAATTGTACACCAGGGATGGGTTACAACAACAGAATAATGTCATATGGCTAATTGGACCAAATCAAGTGTGTCAAGATGACACATAGGTAAGTGGAGAACTATGAATGGGGTGTACTTTTTTGTGGGAAAGGTACCCATTTTCTGATAGAGATGAGAAATGTTGCGGAAGGTGCTTAGGAATGACAAGGACAGGTAGGTAGGGTAAGTTAGGTGGCAGGTGTAGATATATAGGACATACAAGATAGACAGGGATGGTAATGGAAATAAAGGGTTGGAGGACATCATGACTGAGGATATGTAGGGGACCTTGGATGCTCATGCACATCAGAGATCAAGTCTTCACCCTCAGAACTTCATCTCTGTCACTTGTGTCAGATGTCTGGGTCAGTGCTGGATGCATTTTGGCAATACCATGCTGAACATTTTCAACTCCCTTGATTCAGGAACGGAGTCTCCTTTCCTTAATGCCTTCCACTAGCCCTGTCAGCTCCATGATGTGTGACAAAATCACCACCTCCTTTACTACTGCTCCTGGAGGGTACCACCTCACCAGCAGCTTGGACAGAGCTACCTGACACAGGTAGGGCAGGAGTTGTGGAGGCAACACAGACAGGTTGTGACCCAGATGTGCTGGGTGCCTGTGCTGCCTGTGGTGGTGCCACTGCAGCCACCTATGGAGGGATGGTGGTCAGTCTACCTCCCTGTACTGATAATCAGCTTGCTTTCAGCAGCAATGTATTAAAAATTATATATATATATATATATATATATATATATATATATATATATATGAAGATATGTGTAACACACACACACACACACACACACACACACATATATATATATATATATATATATATATATATATATATATATATATATATATATATATGGTTTACTATTGAAATGTCGCCAACTATGAAGTATTCTAACAACAGATGTTCGAATAATTCATATGTGTGCAGGTTACATGAGCGAACGTCATATTTGCAAATGGACTGTGCATTCGCAAATATAACGTTCACTCATATAAAGGGATCACGGTACAGTGCAGTTAGGGAAATACATCCCTTTTCTCACTGTAGTGTGATCTTGGAGTTGGAATATTAAGTTGGGGTGGTGTTGGGTGCAGGAGGACTTGCCCCCCTGCAAAAATGGGATGTTAGGTGTAGGGATTAGGAAGTTTCAGCAAGGGTGGCAGTGTTGTTAATGCTGTAAAATGTCGTTGTCAACATTTTTGGCATTACCAGCTGTTTTTCAACAATAGGGCCATTATATATATATATATATATATAGATCCCTATCATAGTCTAGAAACCTCATTTGACTGAGACCATAAGAATGAACTTTCAAAAAATTTCAAAAGACTGAAAAGTCACTTGACTACACCCATAAGGCTGAAACCCATAATACTCAATTTCAACATACTAAATTTTAAATGGGACAATATAAAACCAGACTTGGCGGGGGGGCTGCGCCCCCCCCCCCCAGCAATGTATACTAACTCCAGGATCGCACTACAGTAGGGAAAAGGGCATAGTAGTGGCAGCATGCAGACTACTGTAAGGTACATGAAAGGTATATGCCTTTTCCCCACTGAAGTGGAATCCTGGAGTTAGTATATATAGTTGGGGGGGTAGGGGGATACAGCCCCCACATTGGGGGTGTGGCGGGTATAGCTCCCACCTAGTCTGTTTTTATATGGTCCAGTTTACAATTTACTATGTTGAAATTGAGTATTATGGGTTTCAGTCTTATGGGTTTCAATCAATTGACTTTTCAGTCTTTTGAAATTTCAGTCTTATGGTTTCAGTCAAATGCATTTCAGTCAAATGAGGTTTCTATCATATGATAGGGATCTATATATATATATATATGTATATATAGATATGTATGTAGATATATATATACAAACACACACACACACACACACACACACACACACACACACACACACACACACACACACACACACACACGCATATATATATCTATATATATCTATATCGATATATATATATATATATATATATATATATATATGGGTCCCATACAGAACACCGACAGCTCACAATGCCGACACCCATATGGCCGACGCCATATGGTCGACGTTCAGAATATCGACAATGAGGAAACACTATCTGCCAATAGTGCGGAATGGAAACATTTCCTATCTTGCACTGTAGTGTGATCTCGGAGTTGGTATATTAAAGGTATGGGGGGGCACAAAAAAGGACATTTTATTTACCTTTTTTGTGAAGTTCTGGCACTGTCGATATTGTGTGTCGACCATATGGCGGCAGCCATATGGGTGATGGTGTTTTGGGCTGTCGGTGCTCTGTAGGTGATATATATATATATATATATATAAATATATATATATATATATATATATATATATATATATATATATATGTGTGTGTGTGTGTGTGTGTGTGTATATATATGTGTATATATATATATATATATATATATATATATATATATATATATATAAATATATGTGTGTGTGTGTGTGTGTGTGTGTGTGTGTGTGTATGTGTGTGCGCAAAGAGATAGGGTGAGGTACACAAAAAAGAGAGATTTAGATCAATGACATGTCACATTACTTAACTATTTCAATATATAAACCATTATGACAAATGCATAAGTACACCTTGGCCACACCCAGATATAATGGGAAGGCCTAAATGTGTCATAAAATCAATCACAATGGAATGATATGACTAATAGAAACATCTGTTTCACTGTGCCATATCAGATATCTGTGTTCTAAGTTAAAATAATTGTATTTGCAAATATTAAATTGTTAATGTCATGCAGTATTGAAGTTAAAACTTCTTATAAATGGTAGCCTGTAAAAAAACTTGAATATCTATTTCTGGGTATTGAACCCACACACACAATTAATCTGATGTACTCATTGCCTGATCTAATAACAAAGAGCTACTGAAGCAGGCATGTAAGCTTGATACAAAAATGAAGGTATGCCTCCTCAAGATGATAAACACAGTTATGGTTTATAATGCTGATTAAAATCTTGGTTGTTTGGAGGAAAAATGGCATGACTTGTGACATACTGACACGGGAGTTAGACACTGTTAAGGTTGAGTAGTACCAAATGGAACTCAAACCCAAGACAAAAAAGGGATAAAATGTTAAACTTTACTCATTAATCTCAGATCAGATTCAGTAAAGCCTACACTAAGTGTAAACTGTTCAGAGTGAACAGACAACACAGACATAACACACACCTTCTTCCTCCTACACTAAGTGTAAACTGTTCAGAGTGAACAGACAACACAGACATAACACACACCTTCTTCCTCCTACACTAAGTGTAAACTGTTCAGAGTGAACAGACAACACAGACATAACACACACCTTCCTCCTCCTACACTAAGTGTAAACTGTTCAGAGTGAACAGACAACACAGACATAACACACACCTTCTTCCTCCTACACTAAGTGTAAACTGTTCTGAGTGAACAGACAACACAGACATAACACGCACCTTCTTCCTCCTACACTAAGTGTAAACTGTTCAGAGTGAACAGACAACACAGACATAACACGCACCTTCTTCCTCCTACACTAAGTGTAAACTGTTCAGAGTGAACAGACAACACAGACATAACACGCACCTTCTTCCTCCTACACTAAGTGTAAACTGTTCAGAGTGAACAGACAACACAGACATAACACACACCTTCTTCCTCCTACACTAAGTGTACACTGTTCTGAGTGAACAGACAACACAGACATAACACACACCTTCTTCCTCCTACACTAAGTGTACACTGTTCTGAGTGAACAGACAACACAGACATAACACGCACCTTCTTCCTCCTACACTAAGTGTAAACTGTTCAGAGTGAACAGACAACACAGACATAACACACACCTTCTTCCTCCTACACTAAGTGTACACTGTTCTGAGTGAACAGACAACACAGACATAACACGCACCTTCTTCCTCCTACACTACGTGTAAACTGTTCTGAGTGAACAGACAACACAGACATAACACGCACCTTCTTCCTCCTACACTAAGTGTAAACTGTTCAGAGTGAACAGACAACACAGACATAACTCACACCTTCTTCCTCCTACACTAAGTGTACACTTTTCTGAGTGAACAGACAACACAGACATAACACACACCTTCTTCCTCCTACACTAAGTGTAAACTGTTCTGAGTGAACAGACAACACAGACATAACACGCACCTTCTTCCTCCTACACTATGTGTAAACTGTTCTGAATGAACAGACAACACAGACATAAATCACACCTTCTTCCTCCTACACTGTGTACACTGTTCTGAGTGAACAGACAACACAGACATAACACACACCTTCTTCCTCCTAAGTTTAGTTTTCCTGCTGATATTCTTGCAGCTTTAAATATTGACAGGGAATCATAAAGGTAACCACAATGTGTAGACTACATGTACACTTAATGTAATCTTTCTGAGTGACTAGAAAGCACAGAAAGTGATAAGAATGTTATTGAATACATATCGTGTACACTTAGAGTACACAGTGTAGACTTTATTGAATCTGGCACAAAGACCGTGCTTGTAAACATTGTAATTAGAGGTATAATAATTTAAAGCTGATTATAGAAATGCTTAAGAGATGCCTGTATGTCTGTGACTTCACTTAGTTATGGGACTGCATTTCTATGTAGCAGACAGTGTTTGTAGATACATTTCAGATGCATGCAGTAGCATGATCTGTTTACGTCCTGGTGGTTTAGGTTGTTTACACACAGTAAAACATACTATCATAAATACATTCTTATGATATGTGATAACACTAATAAGAGCACAAGTATTGTGCCCATCATACATATGTATGTGCATGCTACAGTAAATATCATTCTCATGGTTACCCACATTATATTGGGCTTCCATAGCAAGCAGTACTGATACATTTTCCAGTAAACGTAGTTATGATACTCATGTGTGTTTAATGTGACATTCATAAAGAAAATGTGACCAATGGCATTCTGATCGCCTCTGTAAAAGTATCTGTCAACTGGATTTAAACCCTGCATCAGTTGTCTTCAATCTTTAAAATTACTGCAGTCACACCTTGTCCCACAGGAAAAGTTACCTGTCAGGTTGAATTTATTCACTGAATATTATCCAGAGTGCTGGCAGACATACATCACCACCAGGCTTGTTTGTGCTACAGAAGGCAGCCTAAATTAAAATTTTATTTATTTATTTTTCCTTAGGCAGGGAACCATGTTTGTGCTGCTGCTGAGCAGAGTGCAAATGCAAAAGGCATTAGAAAAAAAAATGACAGAGAAAAAGCTGACAGGAAAATTAATTCAGTCAATGAGCATATCTAGCAACGACCAGACTAAAAAGTGCATCACAGTGCCACGCTCATTCTTTCACATTTCCTTGCAACATCAGAAAGGTAATTTCTGACACAAATTATCAGACTTGCAATTAATGGCAAATAATGTGATAGTGGGCAGATAACACTTCACATGTTGTTAGCATTCCTGAGAGTAGTTGAGTTTTAGCCAACAACACATCTAACAAAATGTTTATAAATATGTATTCAGACTCCCCCCTCTGTAAAATGATTAGTTAACTGGATTCAAACCCTACATCACTTGTTTTATTTCTCTAAAGTCAATTTTGTTATAGCTTGTGCCCCAGGGGTAGTTAGCAGAGAGGTGGAATTTATTTACTAAGTACTATCCAGAGTACAGAGTGATGTGCTGTGACACCAGGCTTGCTTGTGCTTTCAATGTTTTCCTTAGGCAGTCAACTGTAGTTCACTGCTAGGGACTGCTTCCAGTCCAGAGTTAACAATGCCAAACAGTGTGCAAATAATGAAGTGAAAAAATAAAGCTACTGAAATAGAGGAAACATTATGAAACAGGTGGTTAAAATGCATAGTTGTGACATTTTCTAAATGTTGTTGTATTTCAACGTGAACATATGCTGATTAAACATCATTATCTTCACACAAGACTGCCATCTCGGGGTTAGATCCCCAGGACACCATGGCATTCACAACACACTGGAGAGTCTTCTCACCATGTACCACACACATTATACTGTGCAGATAAAACAAATTATATATACGTGTGATGACCCACCACTGGACCAGTAATCAGGGAGCCTCTGTCCTCATCACTGGCAACAGTGGGGGAAGTTCACTGAGTGGATAACAGGTACACACAGTATTTCCAGATGTAGCTCTCTGCATCAAGTGCAATTTCTCTTAAGAGCACACAGAGACCACAGTTAGTCTGGGGCTGGTTTCCCTCTTTTTCTCCAGATCCCCAATAAGACTCTCCAATGGCACAGCTACAGTACTGAGATCTCAGCTGAGTGATCAAGCCATAGACCTCCAGCACCATCTCTGTCCAACCAGTGCTTCATGTCCCTGCTGAAGTAGCTAACACACATACTCTTTGAGGTTTGATTTACACACACACACACACACACACACACACACACACATACACACACACACACACGCACGCACGCACACACACACACACACACACACACACACGCACACACGCACACACACCTGGTAAAGGATGGCACAGGTGTATTAGCAATGCTCCCTTTCTGCCCAGAGTATACGGTAGTTACCACTGCCACCAGTCACACCTTATCAGCTACTTTAGGGCCCTTAACAAAGGGTGTCCAGTCCTACTGTGTAATATTAATATTAATATTAATATCAATATTAAGATTAATACAAATGGTAGTCTGACCAAAAGCAAGGCTATTAGGAGTGGCCCACACAGTGTCACCAAATAAATATGCAAGTACTCTCAAAACTTAAATATCTCTACACATATCAGCCACAATGAAAGGTTTAAATATATTTAATAATAAATAAAAGAACAAGAAAATGCTAAGTATATATTCACAGTGACATCAGAGTTCAAAACCACAGGATATATTTAAAATATCATTGTAGTACAGGCTCACACAAATAAAGAAAAACAAAATCTAAACAAAGCTTCACTATATATCATTCTGCTGGGGTGGTGTAGGTGCCCCCCCCCGTGGGTTTCCTTAGACCCATGTGCATCACTGCACAGGAAAGGGATACACATTGCTGCACATGAGTCAAAAGGAACCCATGCTGGGCAGCCTAAACCACCCCAACAGAGTCCACCAGTAACAGGGGAAGCCACTAGTTCAGGTACATGGCCAGAATAACCAGTGGGGCCATGTATAATATAGATGTCCATGGAGGCAAGGTGGGGAACAAAAGGCTGTGGAGCCAGCAAGTGGGTATAACAGAAAGCCAGTGGTGAGGATTGAGGCTCCTTGATTACTGGTCCAGTAGTGGGTCATCACAATACTCAGTATGTGACATCGTATCAATTGATTTTACAGATGCAACAGAACCAATGCCTGACATTTGTTCTGTCCAGTTTGCACTTAAATTTGTGGATGGCAAGGATAGTGACAAAAGGGAATATAATCTTTCCTCACACAATGTAAAATAAACAATTTGAACACTGCACTTCTTTGCTTCTCTTTATTTTGATGACATCATTCTAGATCTGTTATCTTACAAGACTGTCATGTGCTTTCCATTACAGTTGCTATATGTTTCAATGAGCAATCTACTTCCTTAGAATTTTAGTCAGAAGCAGAAACTGTTATTGTATACCATTCAAATGAATGTTAGAAATGTTCCTCTCTGAAGTCAGTCAATGGTAGTCACAACATTTCTTGTAAGTCCTTTCTCCCTGACATACACTCGGTGAGTATACATCAAAGAGGAATGACTATGAAAAACTGATTGATAGTCCATTCAGCCTAATCATTCATACTTGCAAGCATTGATCAGGTAACACTTCTAAGTGCTTCTCCTTGCAGACGTAGGGCATGTACATATATTTGTTTGGGTCTTTACACCATGTTTATATTCCCTGCACTTAGTGCAGATTGTGGAATTCATAAGTTTATACCTCATTTGCATATTCACAATGTTCTTAGGGCTGAATCTGCACTATATTAAAGTAATCATGTAGGCAAAGAAATATGTAACATAATAGGGGATACTGTTTATTGAATGAACTGCATGCTGCTAATTGCTTGCAAGACCCGTTTCTAGTGTCACAGCTAACTTGATGCAAAGGTATTTTGCTGTTTTCTACACAATGCTGTACTTCAATGTTATTAATGTTTTGCATTTCACAATACATCCATAGCTTTAGTTTATGCATTCTTTACCCCGGGTCTATATTATATGCTCGAAGAGACTTTTCTTAGAATATATAATCATCGGCACCTAAAGAGCGAATGCTGTCAAGCTTGAATGGCCATGTCTGCGAATGTTTTCCTCAAGAAAAAAATTCACAGAGCCGTACACAAAAAACACAAACTTCAAAACCCTAATCAAGTGAGGGGCTTTGCTCCCCACACTCCCCTAACTAAATATACCTACTCCAAGATCACTCTATGTTGGGGAAAAGGGCAATTCCTGATAACGTTCAACTGAATTTTTTCCCAAGGCCCATTCATGCTTTAGAGCATTAGCTGTTTAGGTGTTGATGATTATATGTTCGAAGAAAAGCCTCTCCTAGCATAAAATATAGACCCTTTTACCTCTTGCTGGTGACATAGGCATGTATATCAGTTATTTTGTTCATTACAAATGTTTGTGAAGAATATAACATGACATGATGGAACATTTTCTATGCCCATCTGACAAGTTATTGTAGAAGAGTATTATATCAATTACTTGCAAGGTCAGGAGTTTGATGTTTGTACCTGTAATGTGTTAAGCCTATGATATAAATCTGATAACCCTTGACACAACTGGACATCGAAGAACACCTTTAGCTATTTGTAATGGAAAAATGTATATAGTGTACATTGTTTCAGTTAGTCCTGCAGTATACCACTCAGTTACCCACCTGCTGTCCTCCTTATGTAACAAGTGCACTTGTTTTTATTTAATTTCCTTTGCTTCTTTTTTGGGGGGGGCTTTATTTACTTGTGTGTAGTAATATGGAGCTTTAAATTTTAAATTATTTTGTACATGATGATGCATACATTCAGACATACACATTTTGCTAACAATCACTTGTGTCTTCATTGTGTAAATTGGGTAAATCTAGGTATCAGTGTTACAGATTTAAACCATCTGCTATCCCCCAGCTACAGTAAGTAGGGTAAAATCAGGGGAATCAATGGCTAGGTTGTAATGACACTCAGGCTGTTAGCCTAGTAATCTCCTATGAATCTCTGAACCTATATATTATATGTTCCTTTTATTTTCAACTCGTACATGGCTATGGTGCCCAAGACATCTGCACACTGACAAATGCCATACAGTGCTGCAGAGAGTGAAGTTATCATCTGAGCATGAAGTCGACATGGCTCCTTCTTCTTAGAAAGAGACAAAATGTGAAAAGTACTCCTGTGACCATATCTGGTGGCAGATGTTCGGCTATCTATATGGTGTTGGAGCCTTTGTCCATAGATATCAGTAAATCTGACATAAGACTAGTGTCATAATAATGTATGTGATACATAGGGAATATGAAATTAAACAGGAACTTATGGCTGCAGGGAGCGGGGCTGCTAACAAAACACTAGCATCTGAAACTGAGAAATTTCTGTCCATTGTCTGAGATCCTGACACTTCATCAGAGGATTCAGACAGATTTATTGATGTTGCTTCTGATACGGAGGGCAACAGTAGTGTGTATGCTGCAAAATCATTCACACTCACTTCTTTGGTATTAGGTTTACCCTCATGAATCCCCTATCCACAACCACCACCAATATCCTGTATGAATGATGATGACTTTGCATTATTCTTTCAACATTTTAATTTACTTACAGTTACATATATATATATGTGTGAAAGTGAAATACGTGGTGCTTGTTACTGTGCAAAGTCCATAGGTGGATAGTACAAACATCACAGACAAACGGTATTATTGACATTACTGTACATATGACAGATGTCTCATCTTAGGGACATTTAACTACTTAGTTACTTTTTTTTTTCAGAAATGGTTCCGCATTTACCTTGGGTCTTAGATGAGGGTGGAAGAGGTTGCATATTCACTATACTGTTTCCCTGTCTACCTAGTTTTGCTGTGCAATCTTCTGTGTAGTGCAGTTCATACTAAGTCCAACAGGGTAGAAAAACTCTTCTTCTTGGCAGAGGTCTGGCAACAGCAGTAGCACCTTTAATTAAAACCTGTTGTACGTATAGGTTGATAATGGCAGCAGAACCTGCTACCATTTTTTGCTAAGTGTAATCATGGCTGTAATCCAAAGAGTTTTGGATTTTAGGGCAAGTAGGTACATCGAGTGAACACGATTGCTTTATAGCTTTGTGAGCAGATTTGTCATGTTGGATTGGTTAATTAGCATTTAATTTCATTAGCATATTCTGCCATTTACCTTTATTTGGTGGCACTTCACTGTGTATAAAGCCACTGAATACGAAATAGTATGCTCTTGCGTATGTGGCTCACTAAGCTACATACACAATAGCTGCACTTAGTGTAGTCATTAATGAATCTGGCCCCATATGTCTATTGAAGACTTAAAAATGAATAAACTTTTAGCACATCTAATATCTATAGGTAGCTTATTCTAAAATCTACCAGACCTAAAATAAAAAAATGAAAACATTGATTTTGAAGTGACACTAGGTAAGTGAACTAATAAATTATTATTCCTAGTATTGAAACTATGATTTATAAAACTGAATCCCAGGATTGCAGGAAACTCCTCATCCTTAGCGCACCTCTACAACAAAATTAATCCAGCCCTTAATAGCCTAGTAAAGTGATATGTTTTCAAGTCTCATTACACACGATAAGGATTTACATCTAACTACATGTTTGGTAAATGTTCATTGAACATGCTCACGTTTAGCCAGCTGTGAGAACCCCAATACATAAAAACAGCATCAGTATTCTGTCATGGGGTGAATATTGGCAGACTATAAGTTAACCATAAGAACCCTGTCCAAAGAAGTGAAAGTCATAAAAATATTCTTTATTAACATTTCCTGACAACACAATTTACATGAGAGTCAAAAGAAAATGATAAATCAACAATTACATATAAATCCTTAGTTTGTTTAACCAAGAAAAAAAGAGTTATCAAAAGCATATAGATAATCGAAACACCAAAGCACACAACTGAGCCATGTAGTTTACTTAACCATATAATTTTGCAGACACTGATGATCTACAATATTAATTTTTGTACTTCCAGCATTTAAATCATCAGGGATTTTAGATCTCAAACAGTCACGCCAATGCAGCCCAAACAATGGAGATCCAAGAACTGATCCCTGGGGAATGTCACATTTAATGCCACATATTTTGAAATGTTATTCTTAATCTTAACTCTGCTTTATTGATAAATGCATTAATTTATACTCGATCTCTATAAAAAATTAATCTCTCTCCTACTTAATATATCAATGAAAACAGAATGTGGAGCTGAATCAAAGGCCTTAGGCATATCCAAATAAACCACATTTATAGTTTGGACTTTATCCAATACATGTATTATATGTTGATAGAACTTCATCAGAATAGATAGACTTAATCATCTGGGTATAAATCTATGCTAATATATATCACCAGAGAAAGTAAACATATGCTTAATGATAAGCCTAGTGCCCTCTTAAAACATTTCCCCAGGATACATGTCAATCAAACTGGTCTGTAATCACCAATATTATAATCAAGCTATCTTTTATGTATTGGAATAATGGCCTCCTTCCAAATTTTTGGAACAAAAACTTCAGTTTAAGTTTTCTACAACAAATCAAACAACAGTCACTTATATTTCTGACAAAATAACCATTCAATCCATCTAGCCCAGTTGCTGAGTTCTTTTTAAGACAAAGCTATATAAAGATTTTTTTTGTATAGTCTACCATTAATGGTCATTTAGTGGAAAATAAAAGCCTGTACCATTTACAGAAAATATACCAAAGAAACATCAACAAAGAAATCAGCTGCAATGTTTGGGCCAGTTATATGCGCAGATCCTTCTCTTGGTACCAAACTTAAGGCATCACCCAAACCACAGCCTTGTAGGTGTTTAAACAAAGACCTTTTTATTATTCAATGCACTGGTAACCAGCTTTATTTCATAAATAAATCTATACTTATTAATTAATCTTATAAAACATTGCTTATAGTTGCTATAAATAGACTTATTTGTTACTGTTGGTGAGCCCTAAAGTACCTAAGCATGTTTTTTATTTTTTCTTCTGTCTGATTTAAGTTTTCAACTCCACCGAGGAGATCTGAATTACTTCCTTCCTGTATAAATACATGTTGGAAAAAATCAGTCAATCAGACTGTCTGACTATAAAAAATACCCAAGTTTTCACAAATAGTTATACCTTTTATCTCAAAATCCCAATCCCAATGTAAAATTTCAGTTGTAATGCCTACAAAATCAGATCTATATTTTTTTAACCTGCATGTGTTCATTAACTTTTGATAAGTTAAAATCCAAAATTTCAGAAATTATATAGAGATGGTCTGAGTACCCCAAACTCTGGGAATGTTTTGCAATATTTAGTTTTTAATTTGTTAGGAAGCCAGACTAACCCCAGGATTTAATAAAATCTATGTAGGTTCTACAATGTACCCATGTACACGGTCACGATCCCCCCCTCGGCAGTGCATCATGCATATTAATCATGGTGTGCTGCAGAGGGAGAGCATAGTAACAGGGATATTGAATCCATATAGGCAGAAGTGTAGAGGCTGGTAATATGTCATGTACATGGTGAGTCTCCCTGCAATGATCCATGCTACTGTTGAAATGTGATATGTATTAATACTTTGTGTTTTAAATTTATAAATTGTGTTTTTATTATGCAATTTTTTTTAATGTCTGTTTGTGTGGCATGATGCGGAGCACAGCAATTCCAAGCCATGGTTATGCATAGACAGCTGACACCTGCCAGACATCTAGAAATAGAAACCGGATATAATTAATTATGATAGCCATTTTTTTCTTTTTTTTCTTTCATGTCTGTTTGTATGCAGTGGCACAGAGTGGAACATTGCAAAGCTACACTTACATATGTAGAGTAGACACCTGCCAGGCATCTAAAAGTAGAAACTGGGTGTAATTAATTATTTATTTATGCATATGTGTACAACCATTTAAGCATATTTGCGTGGTGCACTGCGATTGCTTAGTAGTGTATGTGAAAGTATACTAAAAAACAAATCTCAACAGTAACCAAGAAAAACAGGCAGTTTTCTGTAGAATGTCACCAAGCACAATAGATTCCACCACAGTCAAAAGTGAAAAGCAAAGCACAGTTTATTAACGCAATTCCAAAATCAAGGCATTTTCATCCTATCCACTGGACTTCATCAGATAATCTCTTACATCATTAATTAAAATCCATTATATACTTCTTTCATTTCCATTTTCCAATCAAATAACATCAATTAATTCAAATAAACAAATCAGTGTACATCTAAAAGCTCATGAATATTAAAATACAATTCATTTAATCACATAAATACATCCAATTTCTCTAAAAAAAACTTTAATTTATATCTATTAATCACTTTAAAATCAATGTCATTCATATTGAAGGGGCTAAATATATTTTTCTCATTTATAATACATATTTAAATATATAAACACATTTATAAAATTCACATTCATATAGCAAGAATTAATCCAACAGCACCATCTATTGACCAAATATTTTATTGCACTTAAAATTATATTTTAGCTGCTTTTAGTTTCAGTAGAGGTAAAATTGAGATATATTCATTTAAACCTGGGGATTTATTTGCTTCCAGCGTGATCTGCCACCATAATTCTCTATATCCTATGGTGTCCTCCCATGGTCCCCCTCTGATGTTATTCTTTATATGTTCAATTACAAAAAAATGGAATATACTGTCTTCACATACCTTCCTGTGTCTATACAATGCATTAGTCTCTTTCATTTTTGTAGTATCATAGGTATGCTCGTAAATTCTTCTTTTTAAAGTTCTCTCCGTTTTACCTATGTAAAAGGACCCACATTTGACACAGGTGGCAAGATACACTAATCCTTTAGTATCACAGTTGTATAATCCATTGCTCTTAATCAATTTACCTCTACTCTCAACATATATATTCTCCTTATTAGCTATATATTTACATTGACTACATTTCCCACATTTAAATGTACCCTTTTTGTTATTCAAGCTGGTTCTTATATTATTATTTTCCTTTTTCTTTTGTTCCAAATATTCCTTTATATTATTTGCATTTTTATATACTACCCTAGGAGTATCTCTAGGTAAATCTTCCAAATCAGTAAGAGCCATAAATCTTTCCCATTCTCTATAAAAGACCGATTTAATGCTCTGATTCAAACCATTATACTCTAATATAAAGGAAAGTTTATATTCTTCTTGTAAACTAGCATTATTATTTTTTACCACATAATTGTCCTTAGTCTCCTTGATGCCTAAAATGGGCTCAAATTTTCCCGTTCTTCGTTTTTCTATTTCAAACCTAATACTATTAACCAAGCTTCTATCATATCCTATATCTAGGAACATACCTTCTAATAAGTCACATTCTACCTTAAAATCTTCCAATTTACTTGTCATTTGTGACCCCCTCACAAATTGGCCTTTTATTATATTTCTTTTGCTATGTACTGGGTGTGCGCTGTTGTAATGCAGATAAGAATTACAATAAGTTACTTTTCTATATACTTTAGATGCAAATATACCTTCACTTTTAAATATTTATATGTCTAAATATTGTAAAACCTTCTCAGAAACATTATAGGTGAATTTAAGAAAATCAGTAGTTTGATTGATATATTTTATAAATTCTTCCAATTTTTCTTTTCCTCCTACCCAGAATATAACTATATCATCTAGGAACCTCTTGTATATGTTCCAATAAACATGGAACTCCGATTTAAGCACATATTTTTCTTCCCAGTTAGCCAGAACAATGTTTGCATATGTAGGTGCACAGGCTGCTCCCATGGCTACACCTTGCGTTTGTTGGAAAAATTCCCCATTAAATAATAGGAAATTATTTTTAAGTACCATGTCCATCAAGCCTGTGCAAATTATTTTGTCATTATGTGTCAATATATTATCCATAAATATTTCTTCTTCAAACATATTCATACCTTCTAAACAGGGAATAGATGAGAATAAATCTATTATGTCTATTGTTACAAATAGTAAGTTTTCAGTATACATACTATTGTCTATCATCCTTAATAAATCCCATGAATCTTTTAATATAGCTAACTTATTTATCCATATATGTTTTGTTTTACTATCTATAAATTTAGCCAAAGGTAATGTTTTTGAACCATCCGCTGAGGCAATAGGTCTCAGCGGTGGGTCTGCCACATTTTTATGGACTTTGGGGATGCCATAAATAACTGGTATTTTCGGTTTTTCCACTTTCAAATATGTTAACATATTTCCATCAATAATTAATTCACTATACATACCCTCTAGTTCCATACCTATCCTCTTATAAGCTAAGCAAATTTCATTTCTGGACACCACCCTATATTTATTCTCATCTCTCAAGATTTGATTCATTTTTCCTTCATAGGTAATGGTGTCCATAATAACTGCTCCCCCTCCCTTATCGGGTTTCATTATTCTTATCTTAGAATTATTCTTTAATTCATTCAATGCTTTAAATTCCTCCTTACTGAGGTTCATATCATTTCACATCTTTTTATATGTTTTTCTTATTTCTGCTTCCATACGATTCTCCACATTTTTAAGTTGTGGATGCAATGGGGGATTAAAAACTGAGGATTTCACTAGAGTTTTATCAATATAATATGGATTTGTTTGTTTATCATTCCTACCATATATTAATTTTAAGTTAACTTTTCTCAAAAATAATTTTAAGTCAAGGAGTGTAGTTGTCAGTTCCCCTTTAACTTGTGGAATAAATTTAAAACCTTTTCCTAATAAGCTAAAATGTTCTTCTTGAAGCTTCACATCACTATAATTATAGATAGTAAAACCATTTAAAGTATTAATAATACTTTCATCATTTATATCATACTCATTTATGCTAATATTGTTTAAAGATTCTGGGTCCGGGGTACATATATTTAATATCTCCCCCTCCCCCTTCTCCCCCCCCCATGGGAAAATTTTCATTTGGAAATCCATCTATTTCACTATTTGTCCTTACCCTCTCTAGTGGGTGAAATTCTTTATCATACAGATCACCTCTCCATCTCTCTCCCATTTCATCAAATTCCCTTTCACTTCTTTTTCCATTAGTATTTTTATTGTTATAATAATTGTTATTCCTATTAAATCCTTTCTTTCCATTATATAAGTTTCCATAAGTACCTGGTTTTGGATAACTTACTTCATTTTCATAATCAACCAAATCACGTTTTAATTTCTCCATTTTTCTATTAATTAATCCAGTACATTTTTCATCTATTTCACCTCTTATTTTATAAAATTTATCTCTCTCTTGTTTAATATCAAAAAACAAATCATCTTTTATAAGCCCCTCCAATACTTCTATATCATTCTGTAAAACAGTTAAATTTCTATTATTTTCCTTAATAATTAATTTTAAAATATCTAAACCACTATTATTAAAAACCTCCAGCAATTCCTTATGAAATGCTGAACCTATTTGTACATTATTAGGATATTTGTACATTCTAAGACCTTTCGGAACAACATTTCTCTTGATACATTCAGTGAGATATGTATTTTCAATAAGTAAGGTTTTATATTTAAACATATTCTTTGACAGGTTATCAATCATTTTACTATATGAATCACCATTTCTTTTCCCTTTTGAGCAATTCATATCAAATTTAAAACAAATACTTTTGTTTAACCAGTCTTTCGTTAGAACGGGTCTACCAGGAGAAACAGTACCTGAAATGGCAACACCAGCTTGTTGCGAACTAGCGCCAACACTTTTCGATCGATTAGTTCTATTTCCACAATCCTGTAACACCTCTGGTGTAAAAGCTGTGTTAAAAGTTCCACCATTCGGTTCCGAAGAGTCGCCGGCGTATAACCCATCACCCATCAGCTCTCTCTTCCTCTTACTTTTCTGCCCTCTCGGCTCACCATTTCCACTTCCTGTCCTCTGGGATGCTTGCGAATACATTCCTACCAGGGTGTTACACAAGGGTGTCAGCAGGTCTATCAGCTCGGTCAATTGCCCAATGAGCTTCCTGGACTGGCCAAGCTCATCTTGCCCTGTATGGTTCGGGGATCCATTCTCCATGAGAACCGCCAAAACAAAAACGACCAATACCAAAAAACAAATCTCAACAGTAACCAAGAAAAACAGGCAGTTTTCTGTAGAATATCACCAAGCACAATAGATTCCACCACAGTCAAAAGCGAAATGCAAAGCACAGTTTATTAACGCAATTCCAAAATCAAGGCGTTTTCGTCCTATCCACTGGACTTCATCAGATAATCTATTGCATCATTAATTAAAATCCATTATATACTTCCTTCATTTCCATTTTCCAATCAAATAACATCAATTAATTCAAATAAACAAATCAGTGTACATCTAAAAGCTCATGAATATTAAAATACAATTCATTTAATCACATAAATACATCCAATTTCTCTAAAAAAACTTTAATTTATATCTATTAGTCACTTTAAAATCAATTCCATTCATATTGAAGGGGCTAAATATATTTTTCTCATTTATAATACATATTTAAATATATAAACACATTTATAAAATTCACATTTATATAGCAAGAATTAATCCAACAGCACCATCTATTGACCAAATATTTTATTGCACTTAAAATTATATTTTAGCTGCTTTTAGTTTCAGTAGTGGTAAAATTAAGATATATTCATTTAAACCTGGGGATTTATTTGCTTCCAGCATGATCTGCCACCATAATTCTCTATATCCTATGGTGTCCTCCCATGGTCCCCCTCTGATGTTATTCTTTATATGTTCAATTACAAAAAAATGGAATATACTGTCTTCACATACCTTCCTGTGTCTATACAATGCATTAGTCTCTTTCATTTTTGTAGTATCATAGGTATGCTCATAAATTCTTCTTTTTAAAGTTCTCTCCGTTTTACCTATGTAAAAGGACCCACATTTGACACAGGTGGCAAGATACACTAATCCTTTAGTATCACAGTTGTATAATCCATTGCTCTTAATCAATTTACCTCTACTCTCAACATATATATTCTCCTTATTAGCTATGTATTTACACTGACTACATTTCCCACATTTAAATGTACCTTTTTTATTATTCAAACTAGTTCTTTTATTATTATTTTCCTTTTTCTTTTGTTCCAAATATTCCTTTATATTATTTGCATTTTTATATACTACCCTAGGAGTATCTCTAGGTAAATCTTCAAATCAGTAAGAGCCATAAATCTTTCCCATTCTCTATAAAAGACCGATTTAATGCTCTGATTCAAACCATTATACTCTAATATAAAGGAAAGTTTATATTCTTCTTGTAAACCAGCATTATTATTTTTTACCACATAATTGTCCTTAGTCTCCTTGATGCCTAAAATGGGCTCAAATTTTCCCGTTCTTCGTTTTTCTATTTCAAACCTAATACTATTAACCAAGCTTCTATCATATCCTCTATCTAGGAACATACCTTCTAATAAGTCACATTCTACTAAAATCTTCCAATTTACTTGTCATTCGTGACCCCTCACAAATTGGCCTTTTATTATATTTCTTTTGCTATGTACTGGGTGTGCGCTGTTGTAATGCAGATAAGAATTACAATAAGTTACTTTTCTATATACTTTAGATGCAAATATACCTTCACTTTTAAATATTTATATGTCTAAATATTGTAAAACCTTCTCAGTAAAGTATACTACTTTATGTACTATTCAAGTAGCTAAATGGGTAGAGTAATGTTCTACCATTCCGTAGGTCCCATTTTCAAGTCCCTGGCACACATATCATTTGTTGAATGCAACGTAAAATGTCTTTTAAATTAAAATTAATATTTTACATTTTGGAGAGCTGTGCAGTGCTAAGCACTGCCTAAACATGGCTAATGGCTAATATTGCTTGCACATTGTTAAGCTTTGCTAAAAGCACAGTTCTACAAGTTTTCTCGCTGCTCAGCTTCACTTAACTGTTTTATGTGATGCTAAGAACCGCAGCGCTTTTTTGAATGTTGCTGAATGATGTGTAAGGGCAGAAAAACAGCTTATATTAAGGCCAATAGGTGGGAATTCTGCACCAGTTGTTGGAGTCTGTTTATCTGCTGATAAGTCAGGTGGTGTTGAAGAGGTTGCACACTTTTGGGTGCAGAGATGAGGTGTACAGGAGTCCAGGGTTTTTGTTGGGCTCTTCATACAAAATTATTAACCTAGGCTGCAACAGGGGATTTACCAGGGCTCAGAGTGTAAGGCTGAGGCCTGGGATCAGTTGGCCAGGGACGTTACCAATGCTACTGGTATCCCCACACTGGTGAGCACTGTCATCACCACCACTATGACAACCTGAAACAGAGACAGAGGGGAACGTTGGACACCTGGCTGCAACAAGCTAGGCTGGGCATGCCCCACAAATATGTAAGCATTTTTACAAAATGCAAGCTGAATGTGTGCAAAACTGGTATGCATAATGGTGTGCTTCTCTCCCAACAGCTGTAGCTGAGAGGACTCGCAATCTTCAGTCCCATGCCAGGTTGCACCATAAGTGTGGTAAGTATGGATATAATATGCTACCTGTAGTTTAATAAGCAATAAAGAATACAAAAATGTACTGCAATAAAGAATAAACAATGAAATATGTACTGCAATCACTGGGCAATTAGAAATGTAGTGCAATAAATGGGCATTTAGAACTGTAGTGCAATAAATGAACAATGACAACTGTATTGCAATACACAAGGGAATTATCAGCAATACCAATAAAGTGGTAAGCAGCAGTGTGTTACTTAAATAAACCTGTCTTAGTATTTGCAGCACAGCTGTATTCATTGCATGCGTGTTCTACTATTACTGCAGTCAAGTGTAAAACTGTAGCAGCTTTGCAATGCAAAAGGAATGTCCTGTAAAATGTTTTTCTTTGGTAATAGTATGTTTCAAGGTTGTCTCTAGGCCAATTACACTCACATAACTCTCTCCTTTTTTTTCCACTCCAGGAACAAAAGGTATATGGTTGAGGTAGCCCACTGTATGAGTAGATTGTGTGTGTAGATTTCACAGAGAATTATCAGCAATACCAATAAGGTGTTAAGCAGCATTGGGGTTTCCTAAATAAATATGTCTTAATAATATGGCTGCATTCATTGTATGTGTGGTCGACTGTTACTGCAGTCAAGTGTAAAACTGTAATAGCGCTACACTGCAAAAGGAATGTCCTGTAAATTGTTTTTTTCAATTAATAGTATGGGTCAAGGTTGTCTCCAGACCAATATAAGTCACATAATGCTCACTTTTTCTTCCACTCCAGGAACAAAAGGTATAAGACTGAGGTAGCCCACTGTATGAGTAGATAGTGTGTGTAGATTTCACAGAGAATTATCAGCAATACCAATAAAGCGTTAAGCAGCATTGTGGTTTCCTATATAAATCTGTCTTAATAATATGGCTGTATTCATTGCATGCGTATTCTACCACCAATGCAGTCAAGTGTAAAGCAGTAATAGCTCTACACTGCAAAATGAATGTCCTGTAAATTGTTTTTATTCATGTAATAGTACAGGCCAAGATCGTCTCCAGGCCAATGTAAGTCACATACCTGGGATTCACGATGCTTTATTTTCTATGCAGAAACAGGGTAACTGCTCCTGCATGGAAAATGGCCACCTTGTGATCCAGGTACGTGTTGTTTTAACATGCATGAGCGGCCCTACACTGTTCCAGCACGGAAAGCCATGCTGTATGCTAATGAGCTCATTTCCTTGTGAAAACCATGCAAATGAGCTGGAATAGTGATCTAGCAAAGCGGCATGTTTCCTTGCTGGAATAGTGTAACTTGCAGAAATGTATTCGGTTACTAACCAAATACATTTCTGCAATGTACACAACAAAGGCATGTCAGCACTCCAGAAAACATGTATTATTGAGGTTATGCATGCCAATGGCTAAATATATGGCTATTTGCATGCAAAATCATTAAAAAAAAAAAAAAATTATTTCTGTTGGCCGAACTTGGCCATTGAGGGCAGGGGAAGTGATAGAGGGGGGAGAAATGTAGAAATGGGGGGGGGGAGTAATATTCACAACTTTCTGCATTTTGCCATTATAGTCAATGACATACAGAAAGTAAACATCTCCAGGGAACAGTGGTTGCTATGGAGGAAAGCTCATGCTTAGTGCAGTAACAAGGGCTGGAGGCAGTGGGGTATATTAATGAGGGGACTTATACTGAATCACAACTTAGTCAGAAAATTTTCTAAGTGTCAGACTGCACCTAACTGTGTAGGTGGTCTAACATGATAGTGTAGGCAGGAGGAGCAAGAAACATGAAAAGGGGGTGTGTCATGCTTGGTGTAAGCACATTGGATGTCTATTGGCTGGTTTCAGCTTAGCTAAGCACAGCTAAGCGAGGGGGCATATCTGAGGCTGCTTACTTTTATTCCATGAAATAAGGAGCATGCTCACACCCAGGAGAGGGCCATTTCTTTATATTTACACAGCACACAAGCACAAAGAGGCAGGAAATAGCAAAAGGCAAAGGAAGTAGCAGAACAAGGGAAATGTTGTACAAATAAGCAATATAGGAGTCTGCAACCCACAATGGGCCAATAAAAGCACTCAATAATACAGCAGGCAGGGGGCTGCAGAGCTGACAATGAGAGGACATGTAAAAAATAAGGGGTAATAGCATACAATAAAGGAGAAATTAAGTAGAAATCACTACTATGGGATACCTGTAACTCAGAATCGGCCATGCAAATATAATACAGCTGGCAGCTGGCTGCAGAGCTGAAGATGCAAGGATATGTAAAATAAAATTAAAGGGCAACAGCACAAAGTAAAGGTGAAATGACATAGAAATCACTACTATTGGAGTTGTGCAACTCAGAATGGGCCATGCAAATATAATATAGCTGGCAGATGGCTGCATAGCTGTAAAAAGGAAGAGATGCAAGTAAAATTTAATTACAAAAAGGGTAACAGCAGAATAAAGGCAGTCATGCACAAATTACCACTAATGCCTATAACACTCACAGTGGCCAAAACAAAGCCCTGAGTAATATATCTGGCAGCTGGAATGTATCATAGTCAGCCAATCATACAGGCAGCATCAGCAGCACAACAGTATAAAGTATGGAAATACCTTACAGTCTGGTTTTTCCCACAAACTCTGCACCATTGGTATATACATGTGGGGGAATTTTAACTTGGAAAATGTTAGGGGCTGCCATTGCTTTGATCCATCAGTATGTACAAGAGACTGATGGCAGAGAGGAGGATAATGCTGACAACCACCACAGACCAAGTAGGAGGAGAAGAGTGTTCAGACCCAGGGTAACTTACCAGGGGCTTCATGATCTGGAGATAGTAGAGTGGTACAGATTGGACAGGGACATACTTCAGTAAATCACTGAGCTGTGCCGGCCTCAACTCAGAGCTAGAACCAACAGAGGGGAACCCATACCAGTGGATAACAAGGTATGTGTAGCCCTAACAATTCTACCTACAGGTCCTTTCTGAAGACTTACTGGGTGCATCATGGGGGTTTCACAGGCATCTGCATCCAGGGTACTCCACCACTTCCTTGACACCATGCTAACACATGCCAATGAGCACATGTAGTTCCCCAACACCCATGAGGAGAGGACCAGAAATATGCATCTCCTCCACCATGTAGCACAATACCTGGAGACACTGGATGCCATAGAATGCATGAACATCCACATCAAAGCACCACCTGGTGTCCAGGATAGGGTCTACATAAACTGCAAGGGGTTCCACTCCATCAACTGCCGGGTTGTGTGTGATGCCCAAGGCATTATCATGAATGCGTCTGCTGGCTGCCCTGGTAGCTATCATGGCTCCCACATCTGGCATTCCTCACAACTGTATCAGTGGTTTGCCGAGGTGACATCCCACATGGCCATTTAGTGGGGGGTGCTGGCTATGCAGTGGAGCCATGGATAATGACACCCACCAGAAATGCACACACACCCACACAAGAATGCCATAACGAGGCACACAGACAAACCAGGATCATTATAGAGCATCTGTTTGGGATTCTCAAGTCAAGGTTCTGCTGCCTTGACATATCTGGTGGAGTCTTGCAGTACTCTCCAGCCACATGTGCACACATGGTCATAGTATGTGCCATGCTACACAATATGATCCTGCGGAAACAGCTGCAGCAGAAACAAAATGGGGAAGGGCCACACAGCCCCCCACCATTGCCAAGGCCTCCACAGGCACAGAAGAACTCGGAAGAGGAACATCCTGAGCCTGCCCCTGTAGGCAGATAGAGGTGTGCCCAGTATGTCCTGGCCTTGGCAAAGAGGCAACACATAGCACATACACTGACACTGCAGGGACCCAGGGACTGATCTTTCTCTCTGACTCGCACACACAATAAAATGGATGCCAAACATCACACCACCTATACCTTACCATGCATAGGCAGTGTACTACATGAATCCAACATAGTAAGCCCTCAAGCACCATCCTTACAACAGCCTCAGGCACAAGGTAAGCCAGTTTCCTTCACAAAATAAATGAATGGAGTGAAATGTTCTGATAGCATATCTATTGTATTGATCAAGCATGCATGGGAATGGGGTAGCTAACTAGGATAGCAGCAGACAACTGACAGGTCTGTGTGACAGCAGGAAGTATATCCTCAGTACTGCCCTACCTACATCATGCAGTACCACCCTAGTTGACAAATACCACTGCAGTATATGTTGTGAGCCAAATAACTGAGGGGGTCATAGGTCACATGCATGGCTGTCAAAGTGGGTTCCCATACCCCCCCATCAGCCTCATCCAGCACATCAGCTGTAGAAAACCATACAGAAATGTCTGGCAAAGGCCCCCACATGGTGACATCCATGAAATCCCCACCTACAAACCTTTACACAGTGATATCACAGCAGGCCTGGCCGTGGCAGTATGGCTTTGAAAGGTAAGAAGTCTGAAACTACAAATGTTTATGCCAGAACAATCTGACCTGTGGTCAATACTGTTATGCCTGTAGTCTCAAAGATAAGGCACACCACTATGGTAAATGGGACCAAAATGTTAAGCAAATATCAGCACAGTCTCTGCAAATGTGTATTGTGTACAGATGTGCCCCCCATAGTCCCATAGAAATGCAGTAACAGGTCTCTAACCTTAAGCAGCATCTAGCCATCAGCTAGAGTGATGCCTCAACACAAACAGAAAGCAATTGTCAGTAACACCCACAGTCATCTTACTGGTACCATCCCAGGGTTGTCTACTGCTGGCAGCCTGGGAACATATGAGCATCAGAATGCACTGTCTTGCTAGAGATGGCTTGCATCTGTCACACCTGGCCAACAGGCCTCTGCCAAATGTGTATGCCTCACCCACAGTGCCCTGTTAGGGAGTGTCATGGTATCCAAAACACCAACATAACACAGTCTAAAAAAAGCAAAGAAAGGCCATGCTGCTAACTGCTAGGAGAAGACCTGCCAGTGTCAGAGAGCCAGAAATCTGGCTAAAGCCATGAATAATGGGGTGAAAAAGGTCCAAAGAGAAGGACACCTTTGAAATGCTGCTCTAATAATGTAATAAAGTTGAAGGAATAATTGTAGTAGCATGGAGTGTCTGATGGATACGAAGTCTGAAACTGCAATGTCAACTGTCAGTAATATCTGACTTCAACCCTGAGTGACTTGCAAAACACTTTTGCCAGAGAACCACACTTGTTTGGGTAACCAACAAGATATATGAGTTATGGATGTGGACATTCTGTGATACTCTGTACAGTCAACAGGCAGGGCTAGGAGTTTAAACATGGGAATGCACTCACTGCCAGCAGGCTTAACCCTGGAAGATGGTGACATGTCTGCACCCACAGAACACTGGGCCACAGCCATGGGGAGTAACACATCCCTCCCTGATCACTCATCCTATGCAACATCCTGACCCCAACATGTGGCCATCCAAACAAAATGAGGTGGGCCATACATATATGTGTGACAAACACACACCTCCAGGCTAGTCAAACAGTATAACACACACAAGACCCTCCAAGTGCAGTCAACCATTGAGGAGAGCCTAATGTAAAGTACTGGTAGTTATAGACAAACATATCTGCCCAGGACACCCCCCCACACACATATCCTATCCTCTACAACTCTAGTTGGAATCAGCCTGTCACCCTGATCCTGTCTGACTTATATTACCCAACTGTGGACTGGAAATCAGACCATGTCAGAACAACAATGCACAGAGATTCCACCATTGTAATATATCACCAAGGTGCTGGACCATTTCATAGGCTCATTTCCACAGCACCAGCAGTCAGTTGCTTGTAGACATGCCCCTCAACAGGCTGGATAGTTCAAGAATGCATAGCATTTGCAAATAAACCTTGTGTGTGCATCATCCATCCTGTATTCCTCTGGTAAATCACTGTGATGATCTGAGGAGGTATGTCACCAGGTACTGAAACAGTACATGACAGTGTCAAATGGCATCTATGACAGGTGTCTGCTAAAACTAGCCCTGTAATCCTTGCAACCCATACATTACTGAGAGAAATTGTCAGAATCATTGTGTGGCCCATTGTCCCCACATTTTGTAGGCTATCTCCAGATATCCTGCACCAACAGGTTGAGAGGTATGGCTGTACCACAAAACAAACTGGACTGGAGTACAACAATCCCTGGAATGGAGTCCCACATGTACTATGGAAAGACATACTGGGCATGCTCATACACTTAGAGAAATGTCAGTAGGACACTTAGAGAAATGTCAGTAGGATCTGGGAATGAAGAGGTCTTCCCCACCCAATGCACTTTCCATTGCCCCACCTTAGCAGTCCTGAAGATGTCTGTCACCATAGAAGTCACTTTTGGTAGGCCCAGCCCCATAAGCTCTGTGGCATGTGCAATAACTTCATAACACTATAGTACAAATAACTAGTTAGGTAGGAGTTTTAATCTCAGTCCTGGCAAATGCAAAAGTGTGTGTGTGTGTGTGTGTGTGTGTGTGTGTGTGTGTGTGTGTGTGTGTGTGTGTGTGTGTGTGTGTGTGTGTGTGTGCGTGTGCTCACAACTAAAAGCTTTTGGGTCCACTCAAACCCAGTACACCTCCCCTTTCCCCACTTTAGCAGTCCTGCAGATATCAGTCATCTTAGAAGTGCCTTCCGTCACTCCTCAGCCCTATAAGCTCTGTGGTGCATGTGATAACTGCATGACATGATAGTACAAATAACTAGTTAGGTAGGAGTTCTAATCTCAGTCCTGGTAAATGTAGAAGTGTGTGTGTGACAGTTGTATTTGCAAGACTGAAAGAGCAGTGTGTTTATTTGTTTATAGGTGAAACAGCTTTATGCCATTCCCACCCATGACATTTCACAGTGCCCCACCTTATCAGTCCAGATGATGTCAGTCCCTTATCAGCAACCTTGGCCAACTATCAACCCTGTATGCTCAGTAGTGTGTGTGATAAATGCTTAACACAATAGTACAAATGACTAGTTTGACAGGGTTCTACTCTTGTATCCAGCAAATGTGTGCGTGTGGTATGTATGTTTATAACTATAAGTATTTTGATATGTTTCCCACCCACTGCCCTACTTTATCAGTCCTGCCAATGTCTTTCCCCATATCAGCACCTTTGGACAACTCTCAATCTGGTAAGCTGTGTAGCTTGTGTGGTAACTGCATAATACTATGGTACAAATCACTAGATAGGTAGGGGTTCTACTCCCACATCTGGCATGTATGTGTGTCTGTTTGTAGGACAAAGTATTTTGATAAGTTTAACACCCACTGTACTATTACATCAGTCCTGCTGATGTCATTCCCTTTATAGGTTCACAGGTGCATAGTAGGTAATGGCCCAGGAGCCTTAACAAGCCTAGCACATAAAAAGGGCCTGCCATTGTGCCATCCGATGTTACTTCCCAGTTCCTGTATCAAGTATAGCCACTGTAGTGATCTTAGGGTTGAACTGTCTATTACCCAGCCACTCATCAAGATTTCTCTGGAACAGGGTCAGCTAGGTACTCTGACTGACATGTATGAGAAGTATATTCCAGGACATGTGCAGTGTCTTGGTGAGGGACCTGTCCCACCAGCATGTTGTAGTGATTGTGGTACTGAGGTAGATGTCTCTACAGTGTGTGGTGTAGATGGATTTATATGTAGCATTTCTAAACCAGCTGGGTCAGACATGGCTTTGTAAGGCAAGCACAGATAGCTGCTAATTAGGTGATATGACACAGAGAATAGCTTGGGTCTTCTGAGTCTGTCTGTGTAGGATTTGTGTTTAATGCCTAAGAACCCCATTTGTGAGGTGCTTCTGTGGCCATTGTCTAGTGAGGTACATGGCAAATGGGCCATAATACTTGGGGAGTGGTCTAATGAGGGAATAGTAGACAGAGATCATTACCTCTGTCTTCCTGGATGCAAAACCCTTGGTAATGCGATGTGCCACATAGAAGGACTTCCTGACCACATTGGCAATGTGGTGCCCTTGGTAATACAATGTGCCATATAGAAGGACTTCTTGACCACATTGGCAATGTGGTGCCCTTAGTAATGCAATGTGCCATATAGAAGGACTTCCTGACCACATTGGCAATGTGGTGCCCTTGGTAATGCAATGTGCCACATAAAAGGACTTCCTGACCACATTGGCAATGTGGTGCCCTTGGTAATGCAATGTGCCACACAGAAGGACTTCCTGACTACATTGGCAATGTGGTGCTTGAAGGAGAAGTTGCGGTCAACCTGTGTCCCCAGATCTCGTATAATGCCTACAGTTTTCATTGGGCTTCCATTGATGTGGAACTTACTGGGAACTGAGTGTTTTACCAAAGGGAATGGTGATGCATTTTGTGGTGTTAAGCTTCTGGTCATGGTTTCCACACCACTCATTCATCTCAGTGAGGCCTTTCTGTAGGATGTCTGCATCACTTGTGGAATTCATGATAGCTCCCAGCTTGCTGTCCTCTGTGAACTTGGTTAGCCAGAGTTCCTCTGTGTTAGGCTGGACTCCTGAGAAGTAGAAGCTGAACAGGACACTATCTAGTACTGATCCCTGTGGGACCCCACTCGTGACTGCTTGCCAGTCTGACTTGGTGTTTGCCACTGTCACACTATGTGTTCTGTGAATCAATTTTCAAACCACCCACTAATATAGGAGTTAATGCCTATTTTGTTGGGTTTACCAATAATCTCTGACTGAGGAATGATATCATAAGCCTTGGCCAGATTGAGGTAAGCTGTATGCAGTGCCTTACTGTCATACATAGCCTTGGTGACTCAATCAAAGATGTTAACCAGGTTGAGCAGGCATGATCTGCCATTCAGAAAGCCAAACTGTGTGGGGTCCAGAGTTAGGAGATCACCCATATCTTGGTTAGTCAGGTCCCTGATGATGCGCCCATACCTGTACATAGTATACTTGTCAGGCTAAGGACCCAGTAATCCCCAGGGTCTGTAGATGCTACCCATTTATGGAGAGGGATAACTGTAGCAGTGTGCCCATTTGGAAGGACAAAGCCTGAGGTGAGGCTGTGACTGACCAGGGCACACAGATGTGGTGCCAGGTCTCCTTGTATGTCATGTAGAACACAGCCACAGATATGTTGGGGTCCCATGGAAGCTATATCCTTGCCTATGTACAATGCAGGTCTAACCTAGCCTCTAGTAATGCTTGGTGCCTGGCATTCATCTGCCATTGTGATTATCCCCTTGGGGGGGGGAGGAGCAAAGCTGGCATTGACTGTGCTGGCAAGACTGTGGTCAATATCTGTTGTGTCACAATAGGAATCAGCGTTGTGCAGTAACTCACAGCACTTGTGGTTATTGCTGTGGAGGTTGTTGATATAACTATCAAAGGCTTTTGTGATTGTTGTCAGTGACTGCTACAAATCTACCTTCATAGCTGCCTGTAGGTGATTCCATGAGGGTTCCCAAGTTGTATTTGAGGCTAATAAGAGAGTTCACTAGTCGTGGGACACCACCATTTTTTGCAACAGTGTCCTCCTTCTGTTGTACACTTTAGTAATGGCAGGGGACCATCACAATGGCTTCCAGTGTTTGGAGGACAGTGTTTGTGTTCTGTTGGCTATGGCTAGTACCATGCATCCATGTACATGTTTGTGCAGTGCATATGTGTATGATGTGACAATCATGCAGCTATTTCCCACTGGCATGGATGCAGCGAAGGCATCCACCCCTGTTTGTACGACTGCAATGTCAGCAATGGAGAGGTTTTGCAAGGTGGTTACCTTTGTGGGGTTGTGGGTGAGATGTTTAGCTCCATGTTGATTAGATCATGTTTGGATCTGACCAGGTAGGGATTGACAACTGTGGTTGAGCAACAGTCCCATATTTAAGTAATCAATACAGGTCAAGGTTGTTGCATCCTCTACTGGGGGTCAGTATGAGCCAGTCCAAGCCATTGGAAATGATGAATTCCATGAAGCATTGGGCCAGTGTACTGGTGTTTGACTACTTTCCCCAGGTGATGGAGAGTTAGTTGAAGTCTCCTACTACGTCAGTCTTGGGTTGGACCTTCATAGACGCCAGGGTGTTGAGGAATGTGCATTGACAGTCTAAGGACATAGCTGGGGACTGATAGCAGGCTATGGTGTGAATTGCACTATTCCCCAAAGTCAGTTTTACAGGAAGTACCTCCAATGCATTATGCTGGGATACTAGTCTGGAGTTGTGCATATCCATTGTGGATATGGAGACAACACCACCTGTGGAGGTGTGGTCCATGTTTTTGTGCTAAAAGCTGTGGAATGTGTCATAGCCTGTTATTGCAGGGCTGCTGTCTGCTGCTGTGAACCTCCTCCCTGTTACAGCACAAATGTCAGTATCCTCCACTCTGAGGAGTGCTTTGAGTGACTGCATCTTGACAGTTAGATGTCTACTGTTGAGCAGCATGACCATCAGATTGCATACATGTCTAGCTGTCATGGTGGTAATTTGATTTGGAACACTGCCTAATAAGGCACTATAGGGGTGGCAAGACACTCACACTTTACCTGGAAACCCAGGGCTGACAGATTTAGGACATGTCTGTCAAGGCATTCAGGTCTGTCAATCATGTTATCCCAAGCAGAGAGATACCGGATGCCCTGAGAATGACACAACAAGTAAGCCAATGCTGCAGTCAATTATCTGTTGATAGTACTGCAGCATCATTCTGGGTGACAGCAGTATACTGCTCAGGGCTAGTGTCACACTTGCCTGGACCACAAAATCTGAGTGTTCAACCATGTCTCTTGTCATGTACCCCAGGGAGGTGTGTCTCAGGTCATTCACACCCACATGGATGATGACAGAATGATACTTGTAGCTGTTGTGGAGTGGCCTGACTGGGTGTGCCATGTGTTGGATGCTGGCATGTGATAGACTGTTGGTTGTTACCTCCTCCATAATCAACATAGTGAGTGGGACATCTGTGTGTCGCAGTACTGAGTCACCCATTATCACTGTATTGTGCAAGGTGGTCAGCCTCAGGAGCTTAGTTTGAGGGGCACACTGTGTAGGAGACATATGTGTCCTTTGGCATGTGCTATGGTCATGATGTCTGAGTGGGTGTCTGTTTAGCTGGTCAGTGATGTTTGTGTAAATGTCCATTGAGTGCCTCTGTGAAGGTGGGTGTGTGGCTTTTCAGTGCATGTCAGCTGTCATAGTGGGTGTTGTGGCAAGCTATGTAGTCCACATAATGTGGTGCAGGTGTTGATCTCATCCTCTTGACCAGCTAGTCCAGCCTTTGCTGGAGAGTGCATATTTCCACATTTGGTGATATAGGGGTAACTCTCATTGGTCTGAGTGTTTGGAGTTTAGAGGAGAGGGTTGTCTGTTTACATGTGGCAGTTGCAGCAGTGCCTCAGCCTGGACAAGTGCACCAGGTTAATGGGTGAAAGCACAGAAAACCGCACTTCAATCATGCCAGGAGGGGTGGTCATAAGTAATAAGTACTGGGGCTTATTCTGGAATGAACAAATACTGCTGATGGCTCACAGTGTGATACACTTATTGATAGAATAACCTGTTGAAGTCAAAGCTATAATGTTATTTGAAGTGCAAGACAGAAAGAACTAGCAAGATGTATGGTAGAAACTGAAGGCATACTTCCTGCCACCTGTAATACTTTACTTCAGTGTGCAGTTATCAGCACCTTTGGCCAGTTCTAAGTCCAGTAAGCTCTGTAGCATGTGTAGTAACTGTGTAACACTATAATAGACATAACTAGATAGGCAGGGGCTCTCATTCCAATACCAATACTGGCTACTGTGTGTGTGTGTGTGTGTGTGTGTGTGTGTGTGTGTGTGTGTGTGTGTGTGTGTGTGTGTGTGTGTGTGTGTGTGTGTGAGAAAGAGAATTATGTACTGTGTGGTTATACCATTTTTGGCTTGTGTACCTCCCTTTACACTTCCCCTTACTACAATTTAGAAGTCCTGTTGATGTCATTCACCTTAGAGGTACCTTTGGACTAGGTGAAATTGTATAAGCTCTGTGGCACATCTGATAACTGATAACACTGTAGTAGAAATAACTAGATAGGCAGGAGTTCTCATCCCAATCCTGGCAACTGTGTGTGTGTGTGTGTGTGTGTGTGTGTGTGTGTGTGTGTGTGTGTGTGTGTGTGTGTGCGCGTGTGTGTGTGAATCAGATAGTGTGTGTCTCATACAATTTTGATTTGTGTTTCACCCATTATACTTCCCCCACCCTACTTTACTACTGCTGTTTTTATCATTCACCTTAGAAGTATCATTGGGCAAGGTAGCATTGTGTAAGCTGGGTGGCGCATCTGATAGCTGCATAATACAGATAACTAGATAGGCAGGAGTCAGACTTCCCAACTATCCGAATTACTCATTTTTTACCAAGTTTTAGGGTCCCAATGAAGGGGTGCCATGATTCCCGACTGTCACCCCTTCATTCCAATTTTTAAGCTATTTTATTTAGATTCCATGCTTTTGGAGCTGACGTCATCACGTGAGCGATGATATCAGCTCTGTCAGTCTGTCGGAATTAAGCTCAGATGCACATGTTGCCTGTTTGAATACTTGCGCCCGTCTGTATATTTGAATACTCAGTTAATCCGAGCTGCTTTCATTTTAATGCTGTGCGTGTTTCCCTGTTTGAATACTCGGTTCGTCCGGGGCAGATTTAATGCCATTCATACTTGGAGTGGAGTTATCTACATCTGCCGAGTGAGTGAATACTATATCTGCTTTTGCCATGTCATTTAGCTGCTTGGGGACTGCTAGTGCTATACCGTTTAACAGGGTGATTAGGATTCCACTGCAGTTCTGCAGATTGCTGAGAGGTACTGCAGTTTTTTTCTCTTAACAGGGTGTGTGTGTGTGTGTGTGTGTGTGTGTGTGTGTGTGTGTGTGTGTGTGTGTGTGTGAATTCAACAGAACACTGTGCCGTAATGTATGTGAATTGAAAAGAACACACTGCAGAGGTATCTACAAGCCTGTATGTGAAGCCTGAACTGAACAGAACACACTGCGGAGGTATCTGCGTGTGTTTGCTCGCACGTGCCTTTGTTTTTGTGTGACTAATCATAAAAAGAAATTGTTAATTTTTCATTTTTGTTCAGTACCATTTTAGGGATTCATGATTTGCATAGGTTTCAGGTTAGGGGAGCTTGTTGATCAGAGAAGGCAGGTTGTGTTACTTGTAAAGCTGTTTTTTTGGGATTAGCGTATGCTGAAGATAATTGCATCTTTACTCCATCAATGTTCTGAAAGTCAATAAATAAGGTTTGACACTGGAACATAGAAAACATAATGCATATGCTGTGAGTGCCCCAACACTCTTCTAGCCATCAGTACAAATTAAAAGACTATAGGAAAAAAATGGAGCTGTAAAAGTGAAACTGTGGATGCAACACTGCTTGCAGGTATGAAGGTCCCATGTTTGATACTAGTGCTGGTTCTTGGCTGAATTAACTTAAACTGACCACTAAGGTCTGACATTGTAACAGTAGACAGCACCATCCATTTATAACAGACTTTATGAGAGCTGGAGAAATACTCTCAGTGAACTCCACAGGCATAAGATTCAGGAATTTCATGAGACTGGTTATATGAAGTGCACATATTAACACTGTGATTGGGAGAGACTTTCTATGGAGCTAAGGAGATCTTTATTAAAGCAAGTGAAGTAAAAATTAATAAAGCAGAATGAAGCATATTCAGATTTTTTTACTTGCAGAAGTTGACAGCCTGTGAAGTAAAGTCAGGAATAAATAGTGCCAAAGGCTATTTTAGTGGTGTAACAGTGGAAATTCCCAATGTTTTAAAATAAGTGCTGCAGAAAGAAATAATCCCATAAGAAAAGAAGCACATAATGACATAAAAAAACCTAGTTGGGTCGTTACTGAGGTATGGACGTTCTATGTGCATGGAATTATTCACTGTAGTACAATGCAACATGTTTTAGCATGCTGAATCTATATGACAAAGAGAATAACTGGCTCGATAAGTGAGTCATTTTCCTTCACTGAATACTGTAAGAGACACCTGCAGTAAAATTATTCTTATGAGAGCCTTGTTTCTTCTGATTCAGCTTCTGAGCTCAGGCCAACTGCAGATATTTGTAGGTAATGAAGAACAACATGTAAAGTACAGTTATATCTGATATGACAACATAACACAGCAGAAATGGATTCAAGGGTCTAACTCCTTGTAGGTAACCCCCCCCCCAATGTAGAGGGAGGACAAGAACAGAAAATAAGTAGCGAGCAAGCAAGCAAGTGTAAATTGTACTGAATACTGAATGGAAAGAATTAGGTGTGTTAAAGTAATACTAGAGTAAAGACACAAAGTTAGAGTAAATGTTTTGTATCATTCTGCAGTGTGTTGAGAACAAAGTGATGCAAAATTCAGCCATGATTGTTTGGAAATTGCTGGAATTTCTTTTATTTTATGCCTCTTTTTCATCAGTCTCTAGTTATGGTAGTCTACAACTTGTACTTATTTGATTTTTTGAATGTGAAAGGTAGGCTGATACAAGGATTCTGTTGGCCACAACCTGAGACATAGGGTAGGAGCTATTACAAATTTTATGTTTACACCTAAGATGTGCTATACAAAGTTTGCAGGATATTAAATAAGGCAACATTTTACACAACATAGTCAGTTTACAGTCATTGTAGAAGTAAAGCAGTATGCACACATTAGTGTTTATGGCAAATGGGTTGAAATAGCCAGGTAATGGGACATTGGAATGGATGCAGGGGGACTGTGGTGATGTATTTTGGTTGTCTGTTCTTCAGTTTGCGTTTGAAAGTTGGTATCCCACAACTCCATTGGAGTGGGCAGGGGTACATAATTATGTATGCAAATTTTATGTTAATCAGCGTACAGATTTGTACCTATTTTTCATGGGCCTTGTCCAGATTTTTCATGTTTCCAGGTTGAGAGGTATGGCAGGAGTTCTAATCCCAACACTGGCAACTGTTTGTGTGAGAATCATGTACTGTGGATGTTATACCATTTTGAGTTGTGTAATACCATACTCATCCTAATTTAGTAACCCTGTCGACGTCATTCACCTTACAAGTACCTTTGGACAATATGACATTGTGAAAGCTGCGTGGCACATCTGCTGTGTAATGTCATAATACAGACAACTAGATAGGCAGGAGTTCTAATCTTAATACTAACAAGTGTTTGTGTGAGAATCATGTACTGTGAAGGTTATACCATTTCGAGTTGTGTAACACCATACTCATCCTAATTTAGTAGCCCTGTTGATGTCATTCACCTTACAAATACCTTCAGAGAAGGTGACATTGTGTAAGCTGCATGGTGCGTCTGCTAACTGCGTAATACCATAGTACAATTAAGTAGATAGATAGGAGTTCTAATCTCAATATTGCCAAATGTGTGTGTGTGTGTGTGTGTGTTTGTGTAAGAATCATGTATTGTGAATGTTATACCATTTTGAGCTGTGTAACACCATACTCATTATAATTTAGTAGTCCTGTTGATGTCATTCACCTTGCAAGTATCTTTGGACAAGGTGACATTGTGTAAGCTGCGTGGCACAGCTGCTAATAGCGTAATACCATAATACAAATGACTAGATAGGCAGGAGTTCTAATCCCACTACTGGTAACTATGCTTGTGTGAGAATTATGTATTATGAAGGTTATACCGTTTTGAGTTGTGTAACACCATACTCATCCTAATTTAGTAGTCCTGTTGATGTCATTCCATTACAAGTACCTTTGGACAAAGTGACATCATGTAGGCTGTGTGGTGCATCTGCTAACAGCATAATACCATAATACAAATAACTAGATAGGCAGGAGCTCTAATCTCAATACTGGCAAGTGTTTGTGTGAGAATCATGTACTATGAAGGTTATACCATTTTGAGATGTGCAACACCATACTCATCCTAATTTAGTAATCCTGTTGATGTCATTCACCTTACAAGTACCTTTAGATGAGGTGAAATTGTGTAAGCTCTGTGGTGCATCTGTAACACTATAATAGACATAAATAGATAGGTAGGAGTTCTAATCTGAATACTGGTATGTGTGTGTGTGTGTGTGTGTGTGTGTGTGTGTGTGTGTGTGTGTGTGTGTGTGTGTGTGTGTGTGTGTGTGTGTGTGTGTGTGTGTGTGTGTGTGTGTGTGTGTGTGTGTGTGTGTGTGTGTGTGTGTGTGTGTGTGTACCATACATGGCAGGTGACCACCTCCTGATGCCATTACTTTATATAGTGTGGTAATGGTATTTTGCCTCACATGCAGCATGTGATACCAGATGTTTGGAACCTAATAGTGCTCTGTCTGCCTTAACAATGCCCATGTATGTGATATAGTTGCCAAATAGGCCACAGTGAGTGTACTGACACACATGGCAGCATCAGGTATAATATCTGACTGAAACAGCATACTGATACAATGTCTGCTACCCTCACACTTGGCTGGCCAGGCTTGTTGGTGCAATACATGAGTCCAGATCCTTGGTTTTACAAGTGAATTGTTCATGTCATGGGTCACAATAAAGGTTAAGAAAGGCTTGGACTGACATATTGTGGTCTCAATCATTATATTTCAGAAACAAATGGCATCTTAACAGGTGTGTGCATACATTTTATATCCACTGTATAGCAGTAATGTTTCAAACATGTCCCTACCTTAGTCAGTTTATTTATTTATTTTATTTATTTATGTATTTAAATTTGTTGACTGGGAGAGTCCGACTGGACAGCTGAGCAACATGGCGGACAAAGCTCCACAGTTTGGTGCAGCTTGTATTTCATTAGTGTTGTTATACACATGGGGGGTGCTACATTGATAGGGTTTGTCTGGACATGCGTTTACTGGGTGACTTGACATCTGACAGTGATACGCCACTGACATAGCTCTCAACTGACATTTTGCCCACAGACTGGCCAGATGTTTAGCTATTATGCTTGGTCTGTTCCTCAACTGACATCTGTTTTTTTGGGGTTAGTTGGATAATGTGAGGATTGTAGTCAGTAAGTATTGTCATACATTGGTGTTCCACACATCATTTCCTTCAGGGATGTGATGTTACAACAACACTTGTAATAGCAGCTACTGTTTCAGTTTGTAACACCATTATGTGTGATATGTCCCTCTTTCCAGCCTCCTGTCCCATAATATACCATGCATTGTCCAGATGTCCTGCACTATGAGGTGCAGAGGTATGGTATATCATTAATTAACAACTGCACTTCAGTTAGCATGGCAATGATGTGGCAGACTCCTAGCCATGGTATGCAGCGGTGGCCAGGGCTGTGGATCCACACCCTGATAACTGTGTGGAAATTTGCACATATGACAGTATGTCTGTCTGGCCATTGTGAACAGACCACCAAGATTGTGTTGCAGTGTTGTGTGCATATGTTTTTTAGGATGGGTAGGGAGAGTAGCAGCTGTGAGTGCCACACTTCCTTTACCTATCAGACTGCATGATGCTACAGCTGCTGGTGGTCTATCAGGTCCATATGTTTGTAGGAGTTGACTGTGAAATATCGTATAACACCTCAGGATTCCCAGTACACTGTGAATTGGGGCAGTATATGTAGGGGTAATGTTTGAGTGGCAAACTGTTTATGGTTGCTCATACAGTATTATACTGTTGTGTTCAGTTTGCTTAGTGGTATGTTGCTGTGACTGTGATGCACTTGTTTGGGGGTATGCACTTTCACACCAGTGTCTCTGTTGCACTAGTATTACATCCCTGTACTTCCTGTTATATTTGCTAATGCATGTGTACAGCCCCAGAGCTGGACCTGGGTAGTGTTATGTCAGTCTGATTGTAGTCTGGACATTGCTCGGTAGCTCAGTGTAGTTTCCCTAATGTTGTATTATGTCCACGTATTCATAGGATGTCTAGTTGTGTGGTCAATATCTTTGGTCTGGTCCCCATAACTGTTATGTATGCATGACACATCAATGAGATAATGTGGGAAATAAGGTCCATAACTAATGAGAAGCAATAGAGTCCTGGAATTGTGATATTTCTGTTGATATATGTTAGGCCATACACTGTTACTACATGAACGTTCTCAGCTTATCTACTGTCTCATGTTGGACATGTCCCTATTTTCAGGCCTTTCTCACCCCCACTTTGTCAGGCTTGGTCCACATTCATTGCATTAAGGGGTACTGAGCATACCTCTCCACTGCCAGATTTTTCATAGACTGTTCAGATGTTTAGACCATACTTTTGTTCAGTTCCACAATTTATTTCTATTTGTCTGGTAAATCACGGTCATGATCCAAGGATTTATGTCAGTAAATAAATGACATGACATTTCAGTTCCCATCATCATATCCTTCCATGATTGTCTGCTGATACACACACTGTTGCTGTAACACGTCTTCAAATGTAACACAGATTTTTTAAATATGTCCATATAATGTGGGCCATTCCTCCCCCACCCTTTTACAGTCTTTGCACAGCTTACTTGCACTAACAGGTTGAGAGGGATGGTTCTGAGATATAACCTCACTGCATGTTATATATATATATATATATATATACATACATACATACATACATACACACATATATATATATATGTATATATATTTATATATATATATATATATATATATATAGATATATAGATATATAGATATATATATATATATGTGTGTGTGTGTATATATATATATATATATATATATATATATATATATATATATATATAGATATATATATATATAGATATATATATATATATATATATATAAAACATTTTTTATTTTCCTTCCTTTATATTTAATATGTGTATATCTATATTATGACTGTATATTTTCATATATATGTTTCAGCAGACATATATATCTACCTAAATACATATATATATATATATATGTATATATATATATATATATATATATATATATATATATGTGTGTGTGTGTGTGTGTGTGTGTGTGTGTATGTATGTCTATATATGACACACAAAGGTTTACATGAAGCTTTCTCCCTAATGTTGTATGCCTGTATTGCATGGTATATTTGAAAAGTGCAACATTACATCAGTGCTGTGCAGAGGTAGCAACGGAGATAGGGGGGGTCTTGATTGCTTTTTTTAACATATCTCGGTATGTTATATGAGTTGATGAACTTGTATAACATAGTGAGATCTATTAAAAAGGGAAAAGAGATCTCTGTTGAACAGAAGATCTCCATTGCATTTGTTTATGATATCTTGCTATATTATACGAGGTCTTCAACTCATAAGACATAGCGGGATATGTTAAGAAAGCAATGGAGATCGTCATTTCCCCATTGCTGTCTCTGCAGAGTAAAAATAAAAAACAGGAGATATACAAATGGAAATAGTCTGGGCAAGCAGACCTTTTTCCATTTGCATACTCTCGTATTTACAACAGGTACACTGTTTGGGCTGGCCAATTAGCGTAATCATTTTTGTATGTTAATGGCCTGTCATTGTATAATATAAAATAAATAAATATAAAATAAATATTTACATGCGCATTTATAATTTTTTGTTTGCCTTCCATGACATCTCCCTATGTGCTTTTATTACATTTAATTCTTGTGTGACTATACTGTATGGTGCACATGTGTTTATATGGGGGTTTCACATCTTTTCTACACTGACATCTCACTTTCAGAACTGCTACACTACCTGGTTGACAAAAAATAATTGCTACATAATTTAAGTTTACTAAAATAAGTTTGACACTAATTTCACATGATAAAGTAAGTTGTCTGTGTCAGGACTCAAACCATGAATGCTTGCATGTAAAGCTGCATCGCTAACATTCACTATTTGGGATTGTACACTTTGTCTGTCTGTTTTCATTAGCTACTATGGGATGTATAAGCTGTAATGTACACGCCCACATAGTTACATTTAACATCCCTTAGGGCAATGAAAACTAAGGATATATTATTTTATTGTATTTAGGTTATAAGGGTGTGTATTGTGGTGTTGTGACAACTACTTGGGACTGTGTTTGTGACATACTGGCAATGATTGAGCTTTCAGGATTCTGTGCTTGTTTCATGCTGATGCATGACATGCTCAGTGTGGGCTATTTTTTTATTTATTTATTTATTTTGTGGGGCTGTGGTTGTGTTTTTGTACATTTGGGGGATTTATCCCCTATTATATGTGCATTTGCACACATTTCCTGCAGCATGCCTCTCAACCTCTTAATGCAAAAAATCTGGACAAGGCTTGAAAATATGGGGGTACAAATAGGAACATTATTTAAATATTGCTCTTATGCACTTTAAAAAGTTACTAGCATACCAGGATTTGTTTTAATATATTTTTTTCCTTCAGAAAATGTATATTAAACAAATCCTGTTACTCTAGCGACTTTCTAAGTTTATAAGTGCAATATTTAAAATATGTCCCTTTTGTACACCCATTTTGTCAAGCTTTGTCCAGATTTTTTTGCATTAAGAAGTTGATAGGTACATATTTGTTATGTACAGTGTCCGCAGACACTGCTTTTACATTCTAAGTGCCATACTGCACTTCCTGAGTGCAGGGGGCATGTTTACTGTGCGAGAACTGCTCTCACACAACCCCTGCACTCGTTCACGGATCGTGTCCATGTAGAGCGTTCATTAGCATGCCCTCATGAATGCTCCGTGCAAGTAGAGCTTCTTCTTGCACAGAACGTTTGTGAATCCCGGGGATAATGCTCATATTTTCTTCCACTCAAGGAACAAAAGGTATACAGCTGAGGTAGCCCACTTTATGAGCAGATAGTGCATGTAGATTTTGCAAGGTATTACCAGCAATACCAATAAAGTGTTAATTAGCATTGTGGTTTCCTATATAAATCAGTCTTAATATTTGCAGTAGGGCTGTAGTCATTGCATGTCTGTTCTAGGTTGCTGCAGTCAGTTGTAACATTATTTGCAGATGTCCCTGCAGTCACAGCTATTGGGTTTTACAACCATGCCTGCTGACTAAGGCATGACACCTGTCTAGTTTACTTAATGTGCACAAACATGCCTCTCAACTGTCACAATTTTTTGTAATGTAATTAAATCTGCATAATCTGTCTGTTCCATGATTACCACATAAATGATTACCTGGAATGCTATATATTTTCAAATCCATTTACATAACGCCTTGGCAGATATGTAGGTCCACATTATGTGAAACTGTTCTGTGTAGTTCTTTAACTGCATTTGTTACTGCTTTGCCCATACTGTCCCATGCTAACAGCTTGAGAAGTATGGATGTGCTACATCAGCTACAGAATTGTAGTCACTGTACTCACAACTGACACTGCACACCTGTAGAATTTTGTAGTTGTACTTTGTGTAGTAATATTACCTGTGAGGTAACGAATGGTATGTTTTTTCTCTCTCTCTCCACCTCTTATCTTCTTTAACTTATTATTATTTATTATTATGATTTAATATTAAAATATTTTGTTGCACTAACTGTTTTACTGGTCTTATGGTTTAATTCATACTGGTTGCTGTTAACATACTTACTGTTATGTTACTTGATGTTCTGTTACATATAATATACCTTAATATGTATTTGGATTAATAAATATTATGTCCAATTCTGTTAATACTAACATTGGTTTGGTTAATACTAACTTTAACTTATTGTTATAACTACTTTATTACAGTGTGTCAAGGTCAGACGGTTCCTCATAATCTGCCTACCTTGCCTCCTCAGGCTGTGACACTGGGTCCCAGCACATCTGGAATCCAGCCTGGTACTGTCACCTCTGCTGCCCCTGCACTACCGGCAGCATCAGGTAGTATTGACCCATGGAATGGGGCCGGGCCTCCTCTGGGAGCAGTGGTGGAGAGGAAGTTGTCACCCATTATGAAATGCTGGGTTTGCTACACAGGATCATCTTTCATGGTTTGGATGACACTGGCACTGGATGGAGAGCATGCTGGCCACCCTGGTGGGGCAGGCTCACCCTGGAAACCGGCCTCCATCACTGCCACCCTTGTAGCTGTGACAGAGCAGTGTCAACAGTCCCATCGGTGGGGATGTGAGTCATGCTGCTACCTTGTGGAGACACATGGGACTGAGATTCCAAAACACACTCTCCATCCAAGGTGTTTACCCCCCTCTTGTGTCACACACCATCCATGTATGCTGCCTTGTCTGTCTTGTCTGTCTGCAAAGGCATCCTCACTTACCCAACTTACCTCCCCCACACATACCTATATTCCTCACTCAACATTCCACTCTCACCTTAAAAAGGGGGGGGGACCTTTCCCTCCAAAAAATGTTGTCCATACATAGCTCTCCATTTTGCACGTGTCCACTGGACACACATAATTTGGTCCAACTGGTATAACAATGCAATTATGTTGTCCTCACCCCTCTCTCTGGTGGTTAGAGTCCAAAGTCATCTACATTCTCTGTCAAAGAGCACAGTTGTTGTATCAGAAATGGATAGCTATGGTTCTTTCCTAAACCATCCTTGTGCATAACTTCCTGCCTTTCACTGAGTTTTTCCCTTTGCTTGCACCCCATTTCACCTCTGTCCTATCTCCCCATTTTTCTTTTCTTTATATTTTTTAGAGAGATGCTGTGTGACGCGACCCATCTTGCAGCTTTGTTAAGTTCAGCTAAATGAAGCTATATTGGTATATGTGGTTTAAATAATAAACATGCACAAAATAAATACGTGTCTCCTACTTTGAACCCACAACCATCGCACCTGTAGGGTGCTGCATTAACCTACCATGTGACACAGCTGCTAATTAAAATAGGTGGTTTATGCAAAACATATTAATTGGAGGTTACAGTTATTAAGCGTGTTTCAGCAGAGCTGTGCATCATGCCAGTTTGTACAAGCTTGCTTAAAGAGTAATGCAAAAATTGGGATTGCACCTTGCAATCTGGTGCAAGACTACACTACTAGAATGCTAAACACACAAGAATGGATGTAAATGAGGTCTCGAATAGCAGGTAAATATCCACTTTTATAAGCAACATTTACAAGTACACCTGCTAAGGAATAACTGGCAAAATACATATACAGCTGGGACTTTGGTGCAGAAGTACATCCATATAAAGCCATGCACATACTGATGGCTATAAAAATTATGTCACAGTCTGTATGCGTGTACTAATATATTGCAAATACAGCTGCTGTAACAGTGATTCAATAGTTCAGCCTGTTAAATGCCTTACAAGCAGTACATTTTGCCACACACAGTGCTGGGTTCAAATCCAGTGGTTTGGTGCATTTAAACAACATTATTTTGAAGCCACGATTAATAACTCAGTCATGCACTCTTTATCCACATAATGCATTATTAATGAAAGGTCTGCTTGTCACTGATGGAATTCACAGGCCTGCAGATGGGAACACACTTCACATATCCCTATAGCAAAACTATAAGTGCATAAAGTATGCATTCACAGAGGAGTTTAACTCAGGTAATGCAAATGAGGCCCACTACTACCAGAGTGCAGTACAGAATCCTTTCAAACTCACAGTGCAGATTAGCACAGCTGATAAAATTATGTACACATATGAAGACTGAGCTTGTAACAAGGATTGTCAGCATACACATTCCTCATCAGTAACAGACTGTAACATGTGCCTGACAGTTGTCCAAATTGTGGACATACTGTTATATTTATTTCCTATGTTGCTCAAGGACACAACAAACATGTAGCCTAGTACTCTGTTAATGATAATGTTGCCTAACATTCTTACCGTAAGCAAGTGCCTTAATTGGAGTGGAATGGCTATCCTCACTCTGGCTCTGCCTCTACTACAAGGCTGACAGAGTTGCCACAGTTACTCCTGCAGCATGTTATCCTCCAAAGTGTTCACACTCTCTGCATAGGCCTACTACCTGCAGCAGCAGCTGCAGCCTGTAGCTCACCAATCTCTATGTAACAGTAGCTTCTACAGACTTACCCTCTGCGATGGCGTAGTCTCCTCACCCCAGTAATGTCCAGCACAAAATATCAGAAATGGCTTGTAATCTGCATATATCCTGTACAGTGGTTGCATGTCCTTGACTGATGATACTGCAAATCAAAACCACAGATTGGTTAAGATGCAATCACCTGCTAATCAAAAGCATGTTAAAAGGCAAACACAGAACACACTTTTGCTAAAACTTACATATTACCACATATCAACAGAGGAGTTTTGCACTCCAGCAGGTATGTAACCTTTTTGTTTACACCTGGATGCAGATGTGTGAATATAATTACAGGGAATAGGGGTTACAGCATTAAGCCTGTCTTAAACCCATGATAATGACATGTCATTGATATCCATATTTGTTATAGCTACAGAGGATGCATCAAGGGTGGAATGCTTTTTGTCAATGTGACACACTGGCCTCTTGGGACTGTCCCTGTATACTGGTTATAATAGCACACTGCAATTTGTTTGGCACTATTGTTTTCACATATTATCGGGGGGTTGTCCCTAGGGGACACACTACAATGGACTCCTGTGTTGGGTGTGTGATCAAACAGCAGTATTTGTCATGGCACACACGGGAATAGCTGACTATCACTAGTATCTTAGTTGTATCTACACGCTTAGTATTTTTGCAGATTGTGGAATATGACATGTCTGAGCAAGCAGCAAATACTGGGAGCCTTTGTGTTCTTGCTGTATCTCTACATACTGTACTTCCACATATATGATCCTGACATGTGTTGCCATTCTGTTGCCTTGCTGGAAACGTATCCATGATGCTGTGCACCTTTCATGGATGTGGAGAATGAGATTATACTCGAAGGCCTCCAGCATCCTCCTATCCAGAAGAATGCAAAACAGGCAACAGTGGGCAGCATTGTGTGTTGACCTTGCCTGTGATGTGAATGCCTCCAGTAATCAGAGCAGGACATATGAGCAGGTTTGACACCGTGCAACGGACATGATCAATGCTGCATGCAGAAGAGCAGCAGATGTAGCCGGGGATCATGGCATCACCAGTGGAGAGCCTGGAGTGGAACAACCACCCTCTCAGCCACTAAGGAATCCCTGGCAAACTTAGGCACACACAAGAGCTCCCAGGCATCCATCACACTGTACATCGTGAATGTGGGTGCCACAGTTTCCATGGCAGAGAAGTGTGCAGGTAAGCTTAGTGTGATCACCATTGCAATACTGTAGCATTCAGTGTGTCAGGGTGTACAGACTCTTACATGGGTGTCAGGTCTGTGTTCTTTGTGGGGGGAAGGGTGTCACTGCAGTTTGACTTTCCTGCTCAGATGTTGACCAATAGAATAATTAACATATTAGCTGCTGTAAATGTAAGATATATGGACATATTACCTTGTTGTGGTGCAACATGTGATGGTACTGACATTACCTCTCCTTCTACTTTACACAGGTCCGTCAGGTATCGGACACTCCCATGGCCCTGTTCCTGGTAGGCACAACACTGTTTTGTTAAAGATGTAGGTTTACAGCAACACAATCCCTAAAGTGTCATCCCACACCTGCTGCCTGTAGTGCTGTACTGTCAGCATGATTGCCAAATGCACAGTTCTTTTATGACTGTACAAATGTTACAGTCCTATGTATGCAACAGTATTGTGAGGACATTGCAGATTGCCATCTGTGTCAACTGTGCAGAGTATTCACAATTGTCAAAAGTGTACCTCATTTTTCCTGATGAGATTGCTGTGTACAGAACTTTTATTTACAAGTAACTACAGCTGTTTGTAATGATAGTAATTTTCTCTTGTCCTGCTATATGAGATTGGGGTTTCAACAAGTCTGTAATAGTGCCAATGGTGTATAGAGATGTGCATTCAATGCAACATAGTACAGCAGGGCATAGCAGTTTAAACACTAATGTACTGCTTTCTCCCCTCTCATCACAGGTGTCCAGGGGAGTTGGTCTCTGTCCCCTACACAACCTGATGTCAGTGTATTTTCAGACTCTGATGATGATGGTGGCCACAGTGAGACACAGGTGGGAGTATCAGGGGCTGAATATGCCCCAGAGGTTGACATCACTCTTCTGCCCTCATTATCACTGCACACAGTCAGTATGCCTACACATACCCAGTCCCCAGAGGCCACAGATATTGAACAGTCAGAGGGTGGGGACATTAAACAAGAAAGTATAGCAACTATGGCTCCAGTGAGTATAGATACTGTCCATAGTCAGAGAGCTGACGAGGTTCCACACAGAGGATTGATAGGGGTGCTCGTAGAAGACCTACTGCCCTTCCACCACCTTTTGCAGGTGTCACATCACATTTCACTCAGCGTATGTTTGGGGCTGTCATGAAGGCACAGACATGTTCTGAAAGGAACTCCAGATGTATACTCAGGGTTATGGATGGCCCACAGTCTGACATCCGTGACTGTCTCTAACACATTGGTGACACCATGGATCAGTTCACTGATGCAGTGGACAGAAGGCGGGCTGAGACAGTCTGTCTTGGAATGCACAGTGTCTGTGCTGGAACATGTGATTGGAGTTGAGTGTCGGCCTTGTGGGTGTAGGTCAGCAACCCCATCTGCTGAGAGTCCACATAGCCATTTACAATCACACTCCCATAGTAGCAGTACAGCCAGCTTTACAGAGGGGGTGTGCTGGCCACACCAAGACATAGCAGGCCATGGGCTCATCATTCTGGGGAACCAGTAGAGGACATGGTTCCAGCAGACAGCAGTCACCATCAGGTACTAGCACTGCTTCTGTCCTTGGGCATGGTGGTGCCAGTGCAACTCCTGGCAGAGCCAGTTCCCATGTTCAGGCCTGGAGACAGTGAACTGTCAACTCTACCATGCATGGTTCAAAGCTGTCCAACATACACGCATGTAGGGCTGGCACTCAGCTTGACTGTGTATACCCGGGATCACTACTAAATCTCGAATACTTACAATATCAAAGACCAGAATCCCAAGACCAGATACCCAAAAGACGAGAAGACCGGAAGACCAAAAGCATGAATTTCAAAATCGTGAAGTACGGAGATGTTGAAGTAGTGCTTCTGGTGTTGCAGTTTGTGAATGGATAGGTGGAAGGTCAGGTAAGTATCTATGTTTGATTGTGTTGGTTAGGGGCTTTAGTGTGTGTGTAAGTGTGTGTTGTGACTGTGATGTGTGTGAGGGGAATGTGGGTGTGTGGTGGTGTTTTCATGTGTTTGTCTGTATATTGCGACCTTGGAGTTAGAATATTTAAGAAGGGGGGTGTGGGGGGTGCAGGGGGGCTTTCCCCCTTTATTTTTATGTAGTGTAGGTTTGTGTGTTTGTGTTTTGGATGAAAGTGTGTGTATCTGTATATGTGTGGTGTATGTTTAGTGTAGTGTTCGCGATTTTAAATTTCGCGCTTCTGGTCTTCTGGTCTTCTCATATTTCGGGTATCTGGTCTCGGGATTCTGGTCTTTGGTATTGTAAGTATTCAGGATTTAGTAGTGATCCCGTATACCCAAAAACTCACACACCATTGTCAAATGCAGGTTACCTACAGACACACATGGCACAATTCCATGGTCCAACTTACCTGCTTACCTTCCTGACTCAGGCACACGCTGTCAAGCTTTTGGATTAGCCTAGGCCTCCTGCACCCCCACACAACACCCTGTGCAAGTGATAATAACTGTGCCACATCCCTGTCATTCTCATCATCATTGCAGGGAAATGGAGCTATGTGTCTGATGCACAGGGTGACTATATAAATTAACATGTACTTTTGTAATGCATTGTTTATCCATGCCACGTGTAGTGGTTACTGACAGATACTGTATGCTGACATTTGTAATGATTAAGCCACATAATTTCATGTACCTTATGTTGTATGATGATGTAATAGCTATACACTTGCACAATGAAAGGTGTGTCACCGAGCTGTTTCTGTTTCTGTTTCAGGATTCTGTCAGGCACACCTATGGACACACAGCAGTAAGACAGTCATAGACATCACAGGACAGGATAGACTGTCTGCACAGAAGAAATATGTCCTCAGGAAGGTACAGCACTATAGGTGCATGGTTCTATAAGTCTATATGTTTGTAACAAGCTAACAAAAACAATGGCCTCATGCAGCATACACAAGCATCCCTAATCTGTGAAAAGGTCTGATACCCTTGATAAGTATCACCAGGGTGTTGGGACTTATCACATCTACAAACTGTGGTGCTGTGGATGACCCATCTTTACATTTCCTGTGTCCAGTACAGACATTTGTCCAACAACAGCTATGATTGTCATGTTCTGCTTCTCATGGTATAACCTGAACATGACACCAGATGTGTGTTTCATGTGCATGGGGGGCCTGTTACATATAGGGTGTACTGTCTGTGTGACATACCTGTCTCTCCAACATGTAGTAGTTATACCACAGTGATGGTGTAGGTGTGTAGGTCGGGTAAGACATGTTAGTCCTGTCACAGATGCACGGGAGGTACATAGTGGGATTTGACACCTCCCTGTATGGCAGTCATACACATCTCCCACAAAGCATTAATGAGACAGACAACACATGTATGCTCATGACAAGGACTCCATAAGACATGTTATTTGCAATGTGTATTGCAGTACTGTAAAACCTGTGTGGCTGCTACACTTGTAGGATATGCCTGTGTAGTGACATAGCAAGGGTGCCATTGTACACAATGATAGGTGTGATGAGTTCCAACTTCAGTATGGCAATGACAATCTGGGAGTTACATCACAGACCTGTCTGTTTATGATGTACAACATTGCATGCATCCCCCATCTCACCGACTGCTGAAAGTCAAAGGCTACATTTCTGCCTGTGCTCATACATCCATGATTAATTGCTCAACTGGGTGTAGTTTGCAGACACTACTATAATTCCCAGGGGTGGATGGCTTTCCAAAGGATAGTATTGTGCAGTCATTAGCATGTAGTATTTGTCAGTGGCTCAGACTGCAAATGAATGTGTGTCACAGGCCATCATGGTTAATTGTTAGCTCTGTGTGCAATTCAGTGACAGCTCCTGATATGCAATCACCTGCTAATGTAGGCATTCAGAGGGCAGTGACAGTGGCTGTGACTGCAGAGAGGGAATGACTAGAAGGGGTACGCCATCAATGATGTCTGGGTAAATCCACTGGTAACTGGCGTCATTTCAGCTTAAGTCTTCCAATGCTATCTTCTCAGATTATGACTGCCAGACACTTGCCTACTCACCAGCGGACATAACACTCAGTAGATAACCAACACAGTTTTCAGCAAGGCCTGCTGGTGTAATATTGTCAAACATCTTGTCAGGCCATGGTAGGTAGTGTGAGTGATATTCCTGTCATCCATTGCATAGTGTAACACTCAATGGGGTCCATCAGTTTGAATTGGTAGGTATGCTTTGGCCTTGACCATAACAGATGGTGTATGCTCCAGTGTCAGTAGGTGTATGACACTGTTACTGCTCGTATCCATGCTAACTCCTTTCATGGCATTTCATATCATATGAGTCAGAGATCTAGGGACAATGCTTGGCACTACATGCTAGTTGTCCTTTGTGCAGCTAAGCATTGCAGTTACTTCCAGCATGTTCCAAAAAGAGAGTCATACAAGGTGTGTTTACAGAGTGCAGTGTAATATGTACACCCTTTGAAGGTAAGGTGGGGGATTCATACAGGTATTCTGCGGTTGGACATTACCCAAGCAGTGTGTAGTGGAAGGATGCAATAACCTTGTGAAGACTGTGGAAAGCAGTAGAGTCCACAGAATTGCCACTGCCTAGCAACTACTAATGCTGGTCTTACCGACACTGTTCTCACATAGGATACCATGCCCTGATACGGTTTCTGTCACCACATGCAAAACAGTACTGCAAAGCCCATAATGACAAGCAGGACACAGCCTGTTTGTTCATCAACATAGCTGTTCCAAATCATGAAAGGCTCTGTGGGCTTCACATACCCTTTTCAAAGTAGATGCCTTGATTAGCAACCTGAGCAATCAGTTGGCTTTCACATGTGTTATGCTGTCTGTTCCAGGGTTGGTGGTATGTCACTAGGGAACTGACAAAATGACGATTAGTAGCACTGCTGTAGCACTACAATATAATGTATAATGTCCACTGACATAGATGTCCAGTCTGGCTGTAACAATTGGCACACTACTGGTGAGCCATTGTAGGTTACACTTTCACAGCACTTCATGCATTCTGCCCTTCAACACATTACTGATGCATATCTGCATGACATGGCTGTGAGGCCTACTGCAGTGGACTGGCCAAATTTGGCTAATGTGCCCACCTGCCAAACGTCTTAGCTATGTCATATTGCACAGTTATGTACCCAACACACATGTCTGTGTTCCCACATCATACCACACAACAACCAGTGTGTTGTCTAATTGCTTGCAGGCATCATATGCTTGCGAGGCAAACATAATGTCAGCAAAGTGGAACAAGTCTGCTACACAGGCATGGACATCCACATCTTCACTGCAAGGTGTGCCTACAAGCACTGTATATCAAGCTATCAACCCCAAGCATGTGGCAGCATGACACTACATTTGCAGGATCTGCTGCTGAGGTTTTGGGAGTGTTCCCACCCCTCTACTCCTATGACACACAAACACCACATGTGACAGATGTGACTACATTTCAAACCTTCCTGCCATAGTGACTCCAACAGCAGTCATTACATATGGCAATGAGCATTATGTCAACATACATAGCTCACCTCCTGCACCACCTGCATCCACATCACACACACTTGCATATGTGCAGCTCCTTACCAGACACATTACCATACAGACACCTCAGATCATCCTGCAATGGAGTGCACAGTACACATAATTCTGCATGCACCACTCACGCACCAGTCATATACCTGAGGCAAAACACAACATCACACCTGTTAGTCACAGGTGATTACATTGTGAGACACATTGATGTCTGTGTCAAGTGGCTATATATGGGACAGGTCACAGATATCTGTCTGTGGCTTGAAACAATAGGCCTTACTAGACATTGCCACAAATCAAGGAATATCAGTTACCATAATGTTGACATCCTAGTTCCTGCAGGTGTCTATGACTAGGGACATACATCACTGGCCTGTATGCAGACACATAACTATGCTTAGCTACTCTGTGTCTCACGTGGGTATACACATACTTTTCAGCTGCAGTTGACATTCGCCTGGGATGATGGCTCCATACAGATGTAAATTGATGGAAGTCAATAATTGCCATAGCATCTGGTGTCATTGTAAGGGGATCTACTACATGTCTGCCTGGGATGCCTTGCTCAACAGACATCAATGCTTCACCAGTGATGGTATTCATCCTCTCACCCCTGAGATGTGGAGTAATGGTCATGGGTACTGACACCCCCACAATGCATCTTAGATGCACTGTTCAGGGAAAAGTTGGCAATGAGAACACCATCTTTATACAACATCATGGTTATGCTGCTACATGGTGGGTATGGCCACATTGATTCCCACTCTGTGTAATCTGTCCCCACTCTGGATTATGCAGACATGTGTGTAGTCAAGTACATCTGGTTCATGGTTGTGGACAGCACCACAGCCATACCAGACTACATGCCCATCCACATCTTCATACCTCAAAGTGACAGTGTACAAGGTAATGCAGGTTGTGTATACATACTCATTAAGGACAGATAAACATCCAGATGTTGTGAAACACTGTAATTGTTGTAGACAATGCAGGTGCCATTCAATACTGGAAGGGCATATACTTAAGCAATAGCCGGGTACAGGAGCAGTTCCACATCTCCAGACACCCATTATGCGTATTTGAATGTACATGTATCTATCAAAATATATCATTACACTATGTTGTATGGTGGCATTAAGTGACTAACAGCTATGTTGCTTAGTCGTGCTGCAGCTAACTTGCCAGAACGTTAGTCTATCTCCTTAACTACATTGACCGGGAGCAGTGCCATGACATCCCCCCAAGGGGAACCAATGTACTGCAACATGTGTTTACCAGTATGGGTGACCACTGCAGTTCTCCCAATGTGAGGTCCTCCCTGGTGGAATCTGACCACAGATCAGTGTCATTAAAACTACCAGCAGTAACCCCCCACCTTGCAGACAATACATACATATATTTCAAAAAAGCTACACATTTCCTCCTGTGCAATGGTTTACATAGCTTGACTGAACCTCCCCCACTGATGGGATGGCATATATGCAGAGCTGTACACCCATGCATTATGGCAGCAGCATTACAACTGCATGAGCTTGGCTGTACCTGACAAGAAGATCACAGGTTCCTCATGGCACAGCAGACTTGCCTGGTGGACAACTGCCATTATTAGGCTGTACAATAAGAGGTGGACATTGCTGTGTGACAGTTGAGGTGAGGGTGCCCCCCTAAAATGGTGACACAACCTCCTCAGCTACAACAACCACATAGTGTTGTGATGTTGTGTAGTCACAGTATGTGACAAAAATAGCCACCCACACAAAGAAGAAATGCAATGCACAGTGTAGTTATATTTGTAACCTCAAAGCACAGACCCAGATTGTCAGTGAACTCATACTTAATGATGCCATATAGAATGGGTCTGTACCCATAGCTAACCTGTATTCCCACAAGTTCTGCACCAACTTTACTCCCCTGGCCCCACCATATGACACATGACATTCCTACAACCTGTCCTATAACTTCCATATCTACAGAGCAGACCGGAAAGGGCCTCTCTATGGAGGATACACAGTATCTATTGGTCATGCAAAATTACAGGCTGCATCCTACATGGGATATGTCATGGAGTACTAACACCATTAGAAACATCTTGCAATCACACTGAAACCACTAGCTGAACCCAAGCAGACTGGACAATGGCAAATGTTATACCCTTGCACAGAGGTGGTGCATGCACAGTCCACCAGAACTACAGACCTCTTTGCCTGAGTATCCATATCTGTAGGGCCATAGGAGCAATCACCATTGAGCTGATCAGCACACATATATGTGATTTACACATAGTTGACTGTTCATAGTTTGGATGTCTGAAAGGGGGATCATGACTGTTAACTGTAGTGGACATTTCTGAGGTAGTCACCAAGGGCCTGGGTGAGGGGACATCAGGGCATACAACCCCCTGGACTGAGCCAAGCCATCTGACTATATCCCCTACTCAGGCATCATGTACAAAGCACCAACTTAGACATCCACAGTACTATCATTGTAGGGGTCACTTAATGGCCCATTGATGGCACACATACTCAACATCATCATCATCATCATCATCATCATCATCATCATCATCATCATCCAATATATGATCTGTAAGCAGAGGTGTTCAACAGGCTCAGTCCTGGGTCCTCTACTGCTTGGGCTCCATTTAACAATGATACAAGTGAATACTGACTGTCTGTGGCTACTGATATTGGCTGATGCCTGCAAAGTGTGAGCACTCATGGAGTATGTGAGTTATGTCCTACAAGATGGAAGTGATGAACAAATGCCTGTTCACATAATAATGGCCATAAACTCCATGCAAATATATATGTAGTATCATTTGCATCAGTAACACCTATGCACCTGATAAGTAGGACATCAGTCGCAACATATTATGTACATACTCAGGGGTGACAGGACTGGGCACACAGACCTGGCCACACAGGTATACTCCTAATGTGCCTGAGATCACCATGTCTCTTGAGTGGTATGTTGGGAATCATGTGTCACAGCTGAGAGCACAATCACCCATACTTGACATAGTCATAACCTCGATGTACTCTTCCCTCAGCATGCCAATATCTGAGTGCAATGGCAGTACTGGCACTTGCACACAAGAGTATGGTCCCCCACAAGGGAACTTCACGTCTTCAGCATGTGTTCAATGGGGATCGTCTAACATGAGTGTCATAGTAGCATGTGGCCTCTAAACTACTCAGAGGTGATCTCTGCCTTGCATACAGGGCAATGCGTGACCGTGCTTGATTGTAAATGCTGCATATCTGTAGGTGGCATAGTACATGGATTAATCATTTTAAGGACATTAACCTAGTTTGTGATGTTAATAATACATGCTTGTGGGAGAGATTTGTCTCACAGACTTTAACTCACCTTTGCAACAGAGCCCTGGCTAATGTCAAGCAACCCCCTCAGTGCACCTCAGTACATGCCATCTGTATTACTGGCTGGGCCATGGTCATTTCACCACAGGACTTCTGTCTATGTCCCCCTTGGACTAGGGTAATATGTGTTGCTCATGTAAATAAGGGTATACTATTGTCTATAATTGTGATGGCTGTATGGCCATTATGCTACTGAAGTTCAAATGGCCTTTGGTACCATAAACTGATGTAAATTGCAAAAACAGCCACACACATGAACACGACTACATTGAGGATAGCACCACTTCCAATTACTGCTTACAGGATACGGCATGGCACACACATAGTGCAAGCTGACTGATTATAGCACTTACCCATATGTCTTTCAGCTTTTCCTGGTTAGGGGTCACCACAGCGGAACTCCGGTCCGCTAATGATTGGCAGTAGAGTTTTACATGCTGGCTTGCTGGGTCTAACGCACAACCTTCAACGAAGGAATGGCCGTTCACGCATGTCGCCACACAGAAGACGCTCTAACTGAGAATCGAACGGGCAATATCTAACTGTGAGGCGACATAATGGTACACAATACAGATCACAGTATGTGATGCGCGCAACACACCTCATGTCTGGTAGTACTGTTGGTTTAAGACATATGGTTGATGACATCAGCAGGCCAAGTTGTGATCAGGCATTTTGAGAGCCACATCATCTGCTACAACTAAAATTCTGCAAAACCCTACTTCTTTGTAAGTTATTGATGTAATCATATTTATGCTATAGGGACACACACACACACACACACACACACACACACACACACACACACACACACACACACACACACACACACACACACACACACACACACACACACACACACACACACACACACCAAGTGGTCTTCAGTGAGATTAGATCCCCTACCTATCTAGTCGTTCACACTATAGATTATAGTATATACTCCATGCGCCATGGCTTAAGCCGGATGCTACTGTGGTGGGTGGTAGTTTTAAGGTAGATTACATCATATGGCCTTGTAGAAGAGGGCAGTTTGGAAGCCAGTAACAACTTACAGGGCCAAAAAGTGCATAACTATTGCAGTTGATAGCCAATGAGGGTTTCTCAGTTGTTTGACAAGGGGATACACATACAAATACACACATATACACACCAAGTGGCCTGCTTTGAGATTAGAACCCCTACCTATATAGTCTTACACACAATAGATCACAGTACTTATTGCACACACCATGGCTGATGTCTGTTTTATATGTGATTGTAAGCAAACTACTTGTGGATTACACAAACTAGGCTTGTGTTGCACAGCATGTGTGGCCTGCATAGTAATATTGCTCCATATTGTTATCTGCATGTAGTATCCTAGCAGTGAGATAACTGTTTATTATCCTAGGTATGGGTGCACAGTTACCAGTATGTCCATATGTGGCTGTTTGCACTTTGATGGGCAAGCCTGTGGCAGGAACAATATGCCCTGTCAATGCTTATGTAGACAACATTATGCATTACACCACCTGCTCACCTGTTGCTGTCTATGTGGTGATATCCAACAGGCACAGGGACTGTAGGTAAGTGCATTATGTACTGTTGAGCCCTTACGTTGGATCCTTTGAGCAACATTATACATGTGTGATAGAGCAGCTTTACTAAACAGTATTAGGATAAGTAGGACAATACAGACATCCACACACATGTTTCTGTATATAACAGAGATGTATATATACATGTAGCTGTGTATGTGTGTATGATATGTATATGTGTTATGTAGATATATGGGGAGAGACTGAGAAATATGTTTGTATATGTGTGTGTGTGTGTGTGTGTGTATCCCTATAGTGTAGAAGTGTGGCATATTGCTGGACCTCGCCTCAGAGATTAGGGGAAAAGAAATGTGCTCACTGGCATGTGGTAACATGATATCCAGGAAATGGTGGAGCACCCTGGATGCTGATGCCCGTGAGACCCCCGTCATGTCTACAGTTGGTCTTTGGAAAGTACCTGTAGCTAGTATCCTAAGGGCTACACATACCTTTGTTTCCACTGGGATACATTCCCCTCTGTTAGTTCTGGGTTGAGGATGGCAGAACGCAGTAGTTTTTGTAGTATATGGTACAGTTCTGATGCATGCCAGGTATGGGAGTCACGATGACATTGTACCTGAGTGTTTTTTTTTCTGTATGATTTATTGTAAATGTTATTTTGATAACAGTTTGTTTAGCTGCAAATATGATTTCCTAACTGTTGCATGTAAAATTTATGAATTCACTGTGGAGTTTTTCTCCCTGGGTCTCCAATGAAAATGAGCCAAAAGCTCAGTTGAACTAACTTGGTCAACAAATGTAAAATAAAATAAAAATAAATAATAAAATATCCCTGTCGACCCAGTAGCACTCTACAATCTCCAGCTCATGTAACTCCTGGAAGGTTACCCTGAGCATGAACACTGTTCTCCTTCTCTGTCTAGGCCTATTGTCAACAGCAGCAGCAGCAGCAGCACTGACCTCAGCATCTAGCATATACAGGTGCAGCAGACCTGCAGCAGCCCCTATCATTCTCTCAGTTAAAATTCCCAAGTCTGTACTGCAATAGTGCAGAGTATTGGGGAAAAATCAGAATATAGGTTATATGTATACTTTATAAAGCTCTCCTGTAGGTGCAGAGTGTGTGTTTGGGTAACTATGATGCCTACAATATAATTAATATCATTCTATGGCTCTAATTTAGGTTAAACATGAATCAAAGCTAATTAAATATATTTTTTAAAACACGGTCAGTGCGGTGGCACATCATGCAAACACACACAGGGGATGTAAGCAAAGCTTAGAAGTTGTTAGACACACCCCCTGTAGGGGACACACTCAGCCAGGTGGTGTGCCATGCAAACATGTGCACCTCAGCTGCAATGATCTTAAAAGTCAGTAGACACACCATCCCAGTGTCAGCTTCCACCTGTGCAGACAGCAACATGGGTCTAAGCCTGCATGAAAATGATATGCAGACAAGAATCCTCCTTTCTGCTATTCAGTACCTCCACCTTATTTGGATAGGTATCCATGCGTACAGCCTGGAAACTACACACTTCAGAGGCCAGCCACATTTTGTAGTGACTCCATGTACAGTCATGTAATATATTTCTGTCACATACTAATTCATTTGTTCTTTTCCACTTTTTTTATTTTACTATAAAGCATGTTTGTGCACTGTGGCACACTGTGCAAACATGCCCAGATTATTAAAAACAAAAATTAATTTAACTTATTTCCTTTCATTTTTCCAACATACAGGATGATCATTTTGGTCACATATGTATGTGGTATGACATTTCTGTGCAAATATCTACATTTTTACAACCTCTTTTGTCTGTCTACACTCCTGTACATGGAATTTTTCCATGTATTCTACAGACACTGACATGGGGTCTGAAGAGATGTCTGTCTGCTTGCTGGATCTCTCTACCTGCCTCATTTGCATGAGATTTTACCTGCTTATGAGGTGATTTTCAAGTAACAGAAGTTTCCATGTTGGCGTGTGCATGCGTGCTGCTCAGCAGCCCATACTGCATCTAGGTTTCTCTTGAATAGTGTTAGCAAGGAGCTCTGCCTAATGTAGATTGGAATCATGTTCCAAAGCATGGGAAGTCTCTGGGACAGGAATCTATCTCTCCAGCATGTCCTATTTATTGTTGTGGTGAGGTTTAGATCCCTAGAGCATGTGGCTCAAGGGGATAAGGTTTTCTTTAGGTGGGGCATGTCCATCATTTTTTATGCTTAATTTCTGAGAGACTTGGTTGGCTACAATCACCTGCATTAGAAGCTGAAGTTAAGTGCAAACTTGTGGTATTGTATTTTAGTCTTCTGTTAAGTACAGACTTGCAGTTTTAAAAGTACTGAATTTCATTTTTTCTGTTACCTAATTGTTTCATTGAATAGTGTGCTGTGTGTCTCTCTGCTATAAGAGGGGGTGGTGGTCTTCTCACTTCTTTGTTATCTGATATTTAACTGTTAGCCTAGACGGCTTCCTCTGTACTTTAAGTGCTAGCCACAAAGTTTGAGAATTCATTTTATGCTCAATTTCTGAGAGACTTGGTTGGATGCAATCACCTGCATTAGAAGCTGAAGTTAAGTGCAAACTTGCAATATTGTATTGTAGTATTCAGTTAAATACAAACTTCCAGTTTTAAAAGTACTGTATTTCATTTTTTTCTATTACCTAATTATTTCATTGAATAGTGTGTCGTGTGTCTCTTTGCAGTTAGTTCCCCACCCACCCTCCCTGTTCTTGTCTTGTTGTTAGTGTTAGTGGCTCTGGAATTGCCTGCCCCTCCTGTAAGTCTGTATTTGAACACTCCTCCTGGGTCCATCTCATTTGCTCATTGAACCGAGTACAGTGAGATCATATTCTGAGTCTAGTGTTCACTCTACTTAATACAGAGAGAAGATTGGAGAAGGCCAACCCACTTAGGTTCTTTCTTCTTCTCTCCTTGCACTTTACTAACAAAAAAATGCACTTTATTCATCTGCTTTTACTGTAATTGTGTTTCATCCTACTTTACATTGCTTTTGTCTCTTCTTAAAAGTACTCAGTTTTATTTATTCTTCTGCATTTATTACTGCTTGGTAGTAGCCTGATTAAATTGTAACTGTTATTCTAAGTCTTTTGGTTTAAGCACATGGGCTTCATACTGGTTGTCTTACATTAAGAAGGTTTGTGGTCTGCAGTGTTGTGGCAGGACAGGTAGCTTACATCCTTCTAAGCTGGGAATTGCTGATTGAAGGCTCAGGTTCTGCTATTCTACAAGTGTATTAGTTCTGGTTTAAGCACTTGGGCTTCAGGCCAGTTATTCTACATTAAGAAGGTTTGTGGGCCCTATAACAATAAAAAAGGGAACTAAACAAGGTTGCCCTTTATCACCATTGTTATTTGCATTACTCATAGAACCCTTTGCAAATCAAATCAGATCAAACAATAACATAAAGGGCATTTGTATTAATAAAATGTTAAACCTTAAAATCCAACTCTTTGCTGATGACATACTATTAACTCTCTCAGATGCAAATGAGTCTTTGAATGCTCTATTTAACTCCATGAATAAATTTCAAAATATTTCAGGCTTAAAATTTAATGAAAACAAAACTAAAATTATGCCCTGTAATTGTAAAAAAAAATAATATAAACAAAAGATTTTCCAAATATATAGTAACAGAAAGTAAATTATTATATCTGGGAATAAATCTACTCAATGAATTAACAGATTCTCTAATATTTAACTATAATAAAATACTAGACAAAATAGAACAAACAATTGGTTACTGGAATAAATATATCTTTTCAACAGCAGACAGATTATATCTTATTAAAATAATCATATTTCCCAAAATATTATACTTAATACAAAATTTTTCATTGCCACCTCCCAAATATATTATTCAAAGATACAATAAACTAATTTTAAATTTTCTATGGTTTCCAAATAAACCCGTATAGCCTTAAATAAACATTTGCCAGATTGGGAAGATGGTGGAATTAATTTACGGATATTGATTTATATATTACCTCATCTGTTATTAAAAACATAACACTATGGTTAAATAATTCATACACACCTATATGGAAACAAGCCCATGAGCAGATTTACATAGAAATCAATTATAATTACATACAAGACAACTTAACAGTAATACCATCACCCCTTATATGGATGTTAAAAGATTATTTTTAGGAAAAGGAATAATATTAATAAATTGCCATCAAACTATGTAAGTTCTACACTTACAGTGTTCAGAACATATATAAACAAAATACCAAATATTAATTCTTGGATTTTTCTTATTTTCCCTATAGCTTTAACACCAAATATTCTAGATACATTCCAAATATCTAAAATAAATATACTTAAAGAAGAAACATTACTCTTTTGGCATCAACGTATAGAGAAAGGGAAAATTCTAACAAAGGAACAGATAATTTATAATTATAATATAAATAAAGACAATTGGCTGTTTTTACAAAATCTAAGGCATTTTCTTATAAATAAAATAGAACAAATGCAACCTTCAGTTAGACATGAAGCTCCAAAACTCATTGAATACCTTATTCTTATCACAAAACAGCCTTATCAGGGTACAGGTTATTTGTCTAATATCTATAAAATTGTTAAAAACAAAAACTATCATGAAAAATCATACTGGGATTATTATACTTTAATAAACAACCATCCTCCAGTTGAAGAAGAAAAAGTAATATTCTAAAATCTTCCAAATTTTCTACATTATCAAAATACTGGCAATTATTCACTTGGAGATATCTACACAGAAGTTTCTATACACCACATAGGTTAGCCAAAATGTATTTTATTGAAGATCAATGTTGGAGATGCCATACCAAGATAAAAGCAGATTGGCAGCATGTTTTTTATGAATGTATATGTCTCAATATGTACTGGAAATCCATTAATTATTTTTTCAGACTGTTTATAATGATAATTTTCAATTAACAAAGTCTTTAATTTTATTCAACTCTTCTATTCCAAACTGTGTACCAAAAAAGACACTACAATCCTATGGTCACTATTGGCAATTTCACGTAAAATCATAACTATACACTGGAAAATGAGGCTTCGCCTACGTTCAAGGAATTTGAGACTTTAACAACAGTTGCTCACATGGAAATATTAACAGTGAAGAACAGAACTAAAAGATCTACTTCTTACTATTACTCTTGGATGAAAGTACTGGAAATACTTGAAAATATCGAAGAAGATATATCATCTTATGTTTCTAACTTTATATAATATAGAATTTCAATGTTATTTGCATAGACACCAATGTAAATAGTTATATAATGGTTTGAAGTTAGTAATGTTTTAGAATTGTAAATATGTTATTTATCTTTATTTCATGTAATGTTTAAGACATCTTATTTGAAATAATAAAAAAAATATTTAGTGAAAAAAAGAAGGTTTGTGGTCTGCACTCTTGTGGGAGGAGATGCTGGATTCTGCCCTTCTGAGCTGGGAATTTCTGGTCACAGGCTTATTGTGCCTGCTTATTTGAACTGTTTCTTTCTGAAATTGGTGTGTTTTGTTGCTGTAGCATAGACTAGATTCAGGCCTGCTGAATCTAGCTTTGTTTGTATAACTTGTGCACTGATCCAGGCCATCTTTTTTTGGAGAAGGTTCCCCTGCACCCTAGTGGCAGGAGTGTGCAGTTAGAGCTTGTCTGATTGAAGATTGCTGGAACAGGGCTCAGTTTTGAGCTTTTTTTCTGGTTAATTGGGTAATTTGTTTAAATCAGTTTGTTCATTTTCTATTGTTTTATACATAACAAAAAAATTGCACTTTATTCATCTGCTTTTACTGTATTTGTGTTTCTTCCTACTTTATTACTAGGGGCATTGACTACAACTCTGATCTGAGATATATAACAATAAGTATCCTTTTTTGTGCATTTAAAGTGTTTTTTTTATTGTATCTGCTTTATTTTCTGAAAAAAATATATATATATACTTGTTTCCCGCCTTTCTAAGCTAGTATAGTCCAGTTTTCAGGTTATTGCTGAATTCAGGGCTGTGTTACAAATCTCTGTGTTGCCCATACCTTACTTGGATAGAAGGAAGTTTCTCTGTTCACCTGTGAGAGAAGGGAGCTTTGAGCAGCCTATCTATCCCTGGAGGAGTGGTTTCAGCCCAGAAATTAGTAGTTTATTGGCCATTTTGGGCTAATTTTTATCTCTTTCATTTCCCTGCTATAAAAACTGCATTTGCCCAGTTTTGCACGCTGGGCAGCGCAGGTTAGCTAGGGTATAACTATTCCCAGCTCCACAAAGTATCCTCTTCAATTTTTCCCTTGGAACTAGACAAACTTTCAAATTAAGCATTCATTTCTCAGCCCGGCACTTGCTCAAAACTCATAGCAAGCACTTATAAACACTAGCACTAGACCCTCCTATACTGTACAGAAGGACAAGGCACTCTATTCGACCTTACCAGCCATTCAGTACAACAGTTCACTGTACCTATTAAGGCATGTCCAAAGGGCAGTTTCAGGTGTCCTCTCCAGTCCAACTCCTGAATCTGGGCATTTTGAGGCAATGTTACAACTGCCTCATGTATACAGACAACCCTCTCCTCCTACCACCAAACACTAATACATGCGAGAGATGCAATTATACAGCCAAACTGGAGACTAAGCTTTCTCAACCCAAGACTGGAGCAGACAGTCAAGAGGAGAAGGGAAATACTTACATCAAACCACCAGTCTCACATAGATCCATTAAACCAGCACCAGCAAAAACACACATAAATACACGAAAACATACTCGGAGGCTCTAAATAAAAATCTGCAAAAGCAACAGAGACCTCCAAAGCAGACATCCAAGCAACCTCCACCCATCCAACACAAACCATGAAACACATACTTCACAAAACCAGTGTGTCACACAATCACAGCCCTTAAGGCAAAATAACATAACCAACATACTAGTAATAGGTGACTCTATAGTCAGACAAACTGGTGTCCCACTCACTAGGCTGAATAAGGAGAAGGTTACTGTTAGCTGCCTGTCAGGTGCTAGGATCCGCCACACAACACAAGCACTCAGGTCACTCCAGAACAAGTACAAATACAACTCTGTCATTGTCCATGTTGGTGTGAATGACCTGAGCCATACCTCCCTGGACTACATGAAAGGAGACATGGAAGAGCTCTCTGATCACATAGCCCAGGCTGGTATGACTCTGACCCTGAGTAGCATCCTGCTCTTACCAAGAATGATACCACGGTATAAAGAAACAAAATATCAATCTCAACAATTGTCTAAGTTTCTGGTGTCATTCAAAGGGGATCCAGTGTCTGTCCACCTGGGATGACATGCTCGACAAGCCACGCTGCTTCGCTAGAGACGGCTTGCACCTGTCACCCTTAGGCTTTACAATACTGGCCAAGGCTCTTGCCACCCCATAGTGCCTTTTTTAGGCAATGCTCAAAAGACAAACCCACCATCGTAAATAGCACAAGTAACAAAAAACTGAGGGTAATGCTACTCAAAGCCAGAAGTCTAAACCTCAAAATGCATGCGCTCGAGGCACTCCTCAGTATGGAGAAAATCGATATATGTGCAGTTACAGAAACCTGGCTTAAGGCTCCAGAGAGCACACCAGCACTACCAGGCTACAACTCGTACCATACATTTTGGCCACATAACCCAGACCAAAATACAAAAGGTGGGGGCATATCCATATTCATTAAGGATGCCCACACCTCCAGGTTAGTGGCACAGAACGATGCTTCAGAGATCATCCATGTGCAACTAACAATGGGCAAAACTGCAGTTACATTGTAGCTTGCTACAGATGACCCACCATGTCCCAAGACCACCATTCCACATTTCTGGAAACACTGGGAAACATAAAGATCCTACCAAACACCCTAATATTGGGCAATTTTAATTACCAAAAAATTAACTGGGAGAACTACTCAAGTACTAACTCCCTTGCCCAACATTTCCTAGAATTTATCAACTTAAACGCCCTGGATCAACTGGTCAACACTCCCACCAGAGGTGACAACATATTGGACCTGGTCATCACCAACATGGGCGACCGGTATTCCACACCAGAGGTCAACCCCTCACTGGTTAGATCTGACCATAAACAAATCATTTTGGATATCCACATTCCCCCCCACCCCCAGATAAGGAAACCGCCATGAAAAACTTTTCAAAAGCAAACTTGACGTTACTTAAGACCGAGGTGGAAAGTTTCAAAGCCCCAATGCTAAAGAATAACTCTGTCCAAGCTGCAAAATGCTTTACTAATGCATTCTATGGGCACCTACAAGAATGCATGGATTGTGCTATCCCAAGCAAAACCAAGGCACACTACTCCAAGAAAAGGAAACTAGTCTGGTGGATCCCTGCCATAAACATGCTATACAACAAACGGAGGAAATTAGTACAGAAAAGAGTAAAATCCCAAGAAGGGACGACATCCCTGATCAATATCAGCAAGAAACTACAATCCCTCATAAAATCATCCAAGGCAAGCTTCGAAAGAAAAATTGCCAAGGACTCCAAAGATAACCACAAGGAATTATTTAGCTATGTCAAGAATCTAAGTGGCAATGCTCAGATCTGCTCGGAGTTAGTGCAGAATGGCACAAAATACACTGAACCGACCAATATCACTAACATCCTGGCAGACAGGTTCAGTGCAAGCTTCACCCCCCTCTCACCCCCAAAAGGGCCCATAACCATACCAGAAGAATGTAGATCCCCTGAAATCACAGACACTTAGGTTAAAACAGCCCTCTCAAAAGCCAAAAACACAGCATCAATGTGACCGGACAGTGTCCCAGGCTGCGTCCTACATGAGCTCAAAGATGAACTAACCCCTCACCTAAACACACTGTTCAATCTCAGCCTCTCCACAGGCTACATACCCATAGAGTGGCACACAGCAATGGTTATTCCACTCCACAAAAGTGGAGCCACAACAGACCTTGGGAACTATCACCCTATTAGCCTGACTAGCATGATCTGCAAGGCTATGAAGTGCATCATTATGGAACTCATTAACAGAGACACTGAGAACCTCCAAACACTGGACCCTACCCAGTTCGGCTTTGTTAAGGGCAGAATATGCCTCCTGATCCTGTTGGACTTCTTTGGGACAGTTACCAAGGCTATAGATGAGGGAAAGGTGGTACACACAGCCTACCTACACCTTGCAAAGGCCTTCAACACCATTCCCCATTCTGGTATTATAGACAAGCTCACCAGCCTGAACATAAACCCCTACATCACAAGATGGGTTGCCAACTGGCTCATGGACAGAACCCACATGGTGAGAGTTGCAGGAGCTAGGTCCGACTCTAAACCTGTTACAAGTGGCACTCCCCAGGGCTCAGTCCTAGGACCCCTCCTGTTTGGCATATACTTCTCAGAGGTACAGGCAAGCACAGGAGGACTATGGCTGACCAAGTTCGCAGATGACTGCAAAGTAGGGGCTATAATTAATTCTCCGGCTGACACAGACATCCTCCAAAAGGGTCTCACTGAGACGGATACCTGGTGTGAAAATCATGGCCTCAAGCTAAATGCCAAAAAGAGTGCATAGTCATCCCCTTTGGAAAAAAGAAAATACCCACAAACTACCACATAGGTGGTAGTCCCCTAAATACGGAACCTTGGGGACCCAAGTAGATAGTAATCTCTCCTTTGATAATCACATTGCCAAAGTGGTTAGAAAATCCTTCTGTGTGGCCCACCTAATCGCAAAAGGGTTTGCATCCAGATCAAAAGAGGTCATTGTGCCCCTCTACTCATCAGTCAATCAGACCCATCATAGAGTACAACACCCCATTTGGGATGTACCTTACAAGACACCTGCAACAACTAGAAAGATCAAAGAAGTACCTCACCAAGAGGATCACTGGCCTCAAACACATGCACTATGCAGCTTGACTGAAGAAACTCCAGCTGTACTTGGTTGCATACCGCCTACTCAGAGGTGATCTCTGCCTGACATCCAAGGCCATGTCCAACCCAGAACTGAAGGACATGCTCCAATTAAAGAAAACCATATCCCCTCGAGCCACATGCTCTAGGGATCTAAACCTTACCACAACAATAAATAGGACGTGCTGGAGAAATAGATTCCTGTCCCAGAGACTTCCCATGCTTTGGAACAAGATTCCAGTCTACATTAGGCAGAGCTCCTCACTAACACTCTTCAAGAGAAACCTTGACGAGTGGATGGGAAACAGAAAGTTTACCTCAGGGATCACTTCAGTGGCTCTGCTGGACAGAGGCACAGGGAACTAATCTAAGGAGGCGGCAAAAGCCAACACATTCTGGCTAGGCTTATAAATGCCTTTGGGCAGATAGCCTAGTACCTATCTATGAACCTATGAACCTATAAAAATGTTTGCAGCTGTGTAAGCAGCACAACGCCTACACAGGAAAAAAGTGTAGGTTTTATTAAATTCCCCCTACATCTAGTGCTTTACTACCCCTAGTATCCTCATTTGCATTCTGTGAGTATCCCCAAGAAATACTCTCAAAGAAGAGTGTATTTTTCAATTTACTAGGTGATAAAGATATTGACCAGTCAATATTAGGAGCATTTAAGTCACCAGCAATTATGTAAAAATTAATCTCAAAACAAGTAATTATTTGTTGACTCAACACAGCATCAAGTTTATTAGGTAAATTTGATGAATGATAAAAAGGGACACTTTTTTACCTCTACCTTCATTAGTTAATTTCACAGTCATTAAATCTAATGTCATAATATTTAAATGGATACCCCGTCATTTATTAAATCTAGAAGTGTGAAGCACATTAAAACCTTTGGTATTCAATGGGGTATTATTACTACTAAACCATGTTTCAGTTATAAATAAAATATTAAAAGAATGATTTGCAAAATAAGCATTCACGTCAGTTAATTTATTGTTAAGACTATGTGCATTAGCTAAACATTTTAAAGAGTTTCTTTTTCCATTCACATTAATCAAATTCTCCAGCCTAAAAAAGTTTTAACCAGTTTGGTTAAATATGTGCATAACACACAAATGCAACAAATCATTGTAATATAATTATATTTGCTGTTTAAAATTTCTCTTAAGTTGAACATATTTCACACGATACTTCAGGAATTCTCTTCTAATGCAATTGGCAAATGTTCTTGCTTTTAAGTGCATTTCTACCCTTAAACCTGCAAACTGGAAAAATGTCACACACACACACACACACACACACACACACACACACACACACACAAAAAAAAAAAAACTTAAATCCACAGATTTTTCTGAAATATGTCACCCACAGTTTTCTGGAAGTTGAACTCACTTGACCTAATTACATCATTAGACCTACCTACAATGGTAATTACATCATATTGCAAATGGCTATTACATATTTTTCTTATTCTATTGCTTATTTCACCCAATATGCAGCTACTCAATCAAGATAGTTATCTGTAGATTGGAATCCTGGAAAGAATATGTTTAGCACCCCTTGACAAAGGATCTACTATAATTAAATTGTTTATATGTCAGTGCAGAGAAGTTTGTACATAAATTCCCACCAGGATCATTTGAATGTACCCTCCCAGGTATATCATTGGTTAGGCTGATGAAATTACCACCAACAGCTCACCTATGTCTATTATTCTTTACTTACAGAAAACCATCCATGCCATCTTCCTCACATAAGGGACATTTGTTATTTAAGTTAATAGCAGTGGTGTTATTAGAGCTAACTTTACACACACATTACTTTCATTAGAAAATACAGTTACATAATCTAACTTCTTACTTGGACTAGATAGTTTATTATTAACTAAGTTTGGCTGCATAATCTGTTCACCATAAGAGCTGCAGGGTTTTAAATTATCACACGCAATTTCTTTGGTCTGGGTACCAGTGTCTAACAACCAAGAACTTATTACCATAACCCCAAATTGGTCTGAGTAGAGATATGAATAACATTATTACGACTGTTGTTAAAAGTCTGGGTAACATTATTTTAAAAAAAAATCTTAACAACAACAACAAAGATTTCTACAGTTTAATGTATTACTACTACTCTCACCACCTATACTAGTCAAGTGTGTTGAACATTTGTTGTATTTGGTACTACCACAAGTCAACGCTAAACAGCTTTTACCATACATGTTACAACCAGATGGAGAGATATGCCCCTGTTTTGCAATGTGAACTTTCAGTGCTGCACGTTAATAAAAATAAGAAAATCAGAGCTTCTTCACACAAGTCCTTAAGGGGATAATGAAGAAGAATTCACAGCACATCCAAAATCGACAAATACAAATGCACCATGTTGAAATGCTTATACCTAAAGTTCACCTGCATTTTAAAAGTTAAATGTTGCAACATAAGTGTGTGTAGTGGATTATAAATGAGATAATTGTGTTCTTTGTCAACCAGTAACCATAGCACTGAATATAATAAGTTAAAGCACACTTATATGTATACGATGTTACAAATAGTTAGCTTGCAGAGGTATGATTCAGTAGTATTAGCAACATACTGGTTTGGGAAATGTGAAAAGCTCAGTAACATGGGTTGGAAAATATGTATGAATATGGTTTCAGTGGAATAATAGTTTTCACTACCCCAAGTGTTCATTGTACTGATATAATCTGTGTAGAGCATTATTTCCTACACACTCTGTATCCCCCTTCCTCAATATGTGTTATAATGGGTCTACTTCAAAAGAATGAAAACCAACATTACCAAAGACAACAGTGCCAAGATGATTTGGCCAAAACCTGAATTTAACAAATGATTACAATTCTGAAACATTTCACCGGGTAAGTATCCATTTGGCCACCATCTAGCAACGAAACATACCACACTAACTCAAACTCACCCAGGTTGGGGGATATGCCCCCCACAGCCCCCCAACTAAATATACCAACTATGGGATTACACTACTGGGGGAAAAGGTCAAATTTCCCCTTGTTGGCCACCTGGATACTTACCCTGTGAAATCTTTCGGCATTGTGTTCATTCATTAAATTCAGGTTTTGGCGATGTCTTTTCACTAATGTCATCTTAAGTAATATGGGTTTTCATTCATTTGAAGTAGACCCATTATAATATAATGCACCATGTGGTTAATGAAAACAACAGGTCATTACACAAATGCAGCATTCACAAAATGTTTCTTTTTTTCTTTGCATGACAGGTGGCATGCATTGCTGTCAGTATGTATGAAGGACTGGCACTTAAGTCCTATGGCAAACACATTCATGCATGCTATAAGACTTTAGCATCAGCTGTGAAAATATGCTTGGCCTTGACACTCATCAGTTAACACTGAATTTATTACAAAAATCAGTGCAATGGAAACTTTTTCCAAAGGAATACATATGTGCCTCAGATTACTAATCCAATAAAAGAAAGCCTCAAAGTGCAGCAGTTACAGAGTTGTCAAAATTAGGTCTATAGTCAGTCATGTTCAAAATTGCAAAACTCAACATAGAGCCTGGGAATGCTAGTTCTCCTGTGGTGTCAATAGTTAATGCACAAAGTAAAGAAGATAAGGCTCCATTTTCTCATAGGTTCAATTCCAGGCAACTACTAGTCACATTATGTAGCATTTATGTGCCCCAAGTTATTGTTTATTATGTAAACCATCATTACATAAAGACAACACTGAATGACAACAACATTACTGAGATGGTTATGTCATACTTCTTTGTGGCAATGTTCTAGTTATCATTGCAATCAGACTGTCCCAGGGGAACATGCCCACAGGTGGCAATATATCATCTGAAATGGAACTGAGATGTTACTATTAACCAGCAGTTGCTGAGTCACTATGGAGCATATGTAATTACACTGATCAGCACACATGGACAAGTCTTGCTGCCATGTTTCTGACCTAGTGTGGACATTAAAGAAAGCATACCCACATATTATTCCAGTCCATCTCTGTGCTTTCTGTCATGTAAATGCAGCTGCCTAGCTTGTTTGTCATTGTGCACAAGCTGGTACATGTATGATCTGAATTGTGCCTCAATTCTGTGACATTTTCCCAATATCTTGAGAGGACATGGCAGGCAATAGTGAGGGTAGTGCTTACATTTAGAGCACAAAGGTGGTGTAAAGAGCAGTCCATGATCTTAGCTTGACTCCTTGATAAAAGTTATATCTGAAGGCTGATGCAGAACAACTATAGTGGGCCCCAGTACAAGGCTGTAGCTTGGAATAGCTTTGCCAAGGCTGTTATTAGTGCAGCTGGCATTCCTCACACTGGGGAACAATACCATCATCATTATAGTGATTTGAAATGGTACAAACAGGACCTCATTTGTTAATGAGAGGAAAATTTTAGGACCAATAATCCACCTCAGTTGAGTAACTGTAATATTCCATTACCAACTAATACAATGCCATGACATGTTGTGGAAAAATAACGGAGAAGGTTATACTGGATAAATTATTGTCAGAATTGCAAAAGCTGGGACTTGAAACCATATATCAGTATGCATATGTTGAAAAATAGAACTATTACCACCTGTAACATAATGTTCTTAACAATATAATAACAGCTATGAATCAAAAAGTGGGCTATGATGTCATTTATATAGATTTAACTTCGGCATTTGATAGAGCCATGCACAAACCACTGATCAATAAATCAGAACAACTAAGTATTGATGTACTTTTGATAAGAAGGACAGCTGCATGGCTTACAAATAGTATAATACAGCAACTGGGCAGGTGAAATTTAAGGTTACAGTCAGGGTATCCCACCATGACTCTATCCTAGGTGTATATTTGTTCAGATTGTAACTTTCAGATCTATCTTTTTCATCTGAAGTGTTCTATAGTCTGTATACAGATGACATGAAAATGAGTAACCTGATTGCATGTGTTACAGACAGGGCATGTCTGCAAAAGAACCTGTCTAAACTGAAAGTTATTATCTTATCAGTTCTCTAGAAATCAGTCCATTATAGTTTGACACAGTCACCAATGAGTAGGCATGCTTTTGGTATACCAAATCTACATACTTATGTAAATTACTGTTGAAACAATGAATTGGCAATGTTTCTGTCAACATAGCTGTGTGTGGGTTCAAATCCAAGCAACAACAATTAGTCTGCATTACCTAAATGCCTATTATTCTGCCATCATTCTGCACTCGTTTCGCATGAAGATTTTATGAGTTGCATTGGGGTATCTGGGGGCAGTGGGCAAGAAGGGAGGTCTGCCCTGGGTACATTTTAAGGGATGGCTGATGCAAATCATCCACAGTGGCCACTTCATGGTATCTTCCTCGCACAGGGAGAACCCACTCAAAAAGGGCTACGATTTTGACACAGCCAACAGGCAGAAATACCAGAACTACACATTTGGCAAAACCAGCACCTTCTCAACTGATGTATCTGGTGTGGCATCTCAGACCCGGGGCTGGGCTTGGGAGTCAGGTCAGCCTCCCATTCTTCACCTGGCATGGGGGGATACCACTCTGTGAACAGCACCACCCCAGAGGCATGGATGCCCAGACAGAAGTCCATAAGGGAGTGTCAGGCAGATGGCAGAGGGCCTGTAGGACTCCTGCCCAAGCGAGGAGTGTCAGGCAGGGTAGCACCCCATAACAAAAGTCCAAAAGAGTGTGGGCAGTTTGGACCATGCTCCCTCTGGGATGGAAGTCCAGAAGGGAGAGAGAGAAAGAGAGACAGAAAGCATCCGGACCAGGAGACCTCCTGCATGTTTGAGGGGGGGTCCAGACCATGCCCTGGGATGGAAGCCTGAAAGAGAGCGAGAGGGTGAAAGTGGCCTGGGCAGGGGAGCTCTTGCCCGGTGAGGGTGGTCAGGCAAGTTCCCCCATGATAGAAGTCAGGAAGGGAGCACCAGATAGATGAAGGCAGAGCATGGAGGGTTCCTACCCAGGTGAGGATGGACAGACAAAGCCCCCCCATGATTGAAGTCAGGAAGGGAGCATAAGGCAGATGGCTGCAGGGCTGGGAGAGCTCCTGCCTTGATAACATGGTGAGGCAGCACCCTGCCATGATGGAAGTCCATAAGGCATAGTTCTCAACCTCTCAGCAAAAAAAATCTGGACAAAGCCAAAAATAATGGGGGCAGGGCAAAGCCCCAAAAATAGATATGCATTTTAAATATTGCTCTTATAAATTTAAAAAGTTGCTAGAATATAAGGTTATGTGTTACCATGTATTTTTAAAGGATATGAAGTCTAAAACTCAGATGCCTGTTATTATTTATCGAATTTAATCCTCACTGATTTGTCACAAAAATTCAGAAAATCACAAATTTTATGAGGAACAGACCAAAAATATGAGGCAAAAATCTAGACAGTCTACAAAAATATGGACAGTTGAGAGGTATGCCATAAGGGAGCACTGGGTGGATGGCACTGGGCTGGGAGAGCTCCTGCTCAGTCAAAGGTATATGATCTCACTCCATACCTGTGGGTGGTCCTGAAAAATGTCAAAGTCTCCCTGGATGCTCTGGATTGGAAAGCAGGGGGACTTGGAAATCCTTCTGAGGGTGGATCTGCCTCTTGGTGGCCATGGGGAGGTCCACAAGGCCATGCAGGATCAGAGAGAGGCTCCCCTGAGAGGCACAGAGGTACACACAATCTGGCACAATTAGGCAGCCTGTCGGAGAAACAGAAGGGTGAGGGACATTGACAGAGGATGCCAGCCGAGAAAGGAGCTCTCTTAGCTGTGTAGACGTGGAGGTCCAGAGGGGGTCTATCCCAACAGAAGTGTGGAAGGGAGATAATGGCGGAAAGAGGCTGGGCCTGGAGAGCTCTTACTCAGTCAATGGGGATCAGGCAGCACCCCCTGTGATGAAAGTCAGGATAGGACCAACAGGTGGATGGCTGCAGGGCTTGGTGGGCTCCTGTCTGGGCAGAGGGCATGCAGCCTTACCCTGGGACTCACCAGTGAAGATGTCCAGATGTGGTCTAGCAGCCCATGGGGGAGAAAGGTCAAGGGGGATGGCCACTCGGCTAGTAATGGCAGTCTCAAAAAATCGCAAAGTCCCCCACCATGCTCTGGATCGGGAAGGAGGCAGACTCAGAAGTCATCATGACAGCAGATCTGCCCCTTAGCCACCAAGGGGAGTTCCATGAGTCTGGGTGGGATCTGAGGGTCGGTCCCCTGAGAGGCTCTGGGGCATGCACAATCCAACACAATTAGGCACCCTAGAGGAGACGCAGAGCTGGCAGGTGCCCTGAGCAGGGTCCTCGGCCAAGGAAGGAGGCCTTTCAGCCAGGAGGCCCAGAGGGGTCTGTCAGATGGAAGTTAGGAAGGGAGCACCAGGCAGGTGGTGGTGGGGTCTGGAGAGCTCATGTCCATGTGAGGGGGGGTCCAGCAGTGCCTCCCCAGTGGAAGTCAGGAAGGGACCACCATGCAGACTGCTGGGGGACATGGGGAGCTCCTGCCCTGGTGAGCGTCAGGCAGACCTCCCCATGATGGAAGTCAGGAAGAGAGTGCTATGAGGATTGATGTGGATTCAGAAGAACTCCTGTCCAGGCAGAAGGTACCCCAGGACCCATGGGTTTAGGTGTCCTGACCCAGTCTGGCAGCTCATGGGAGAGAGAAGTCAAGAGAGGAGGCCACCCGGCTAGCAGAAGTAGTCCCAAAAAAATCACAAAGTCACCTTGGATGTTCTGGCTTGGAAAGCAGGTGGACTTGGAAGTCCTCATGAGAGAGGATCTGCCCCTTGGTGGCTGAGGGGAGTTCTGTTAAGACAGGCAGGATGGGAGGGAGTCTCCCATGAGAAGCTCAGAGTCATGCATGATCTGGCACAATTAGGCAGCAGGCAGGAGACACAGAAGGGTAAGGGACTGTGACAGGGGACCTGGGCCAGGAAAGAAGCCCTCTCAGCTGTGAAGAAGTGTAGGCCCAGAGGGCATCTGTCCTGACAGATGTCTGGAAGGGAGAGAGCAGTGGAATGTGATCAAGCCTGGATAGCTCCTGCTCAGGTGAGGAGATCTGGCAGTGCCTCCTGTGGCAGAAGTCTTAAGGGAGCACCAGGCAGAAGGCAGCAAGACATGGATGGCTCCTGGTTGGGTGGGCGGGGGTAAAGCAGAGTTCCCCACAATGGTAGTCAATAAGGGAGCTTGAGACAGATGGCTGTAGGGCAGGGATGGCTCCTGCTCTAGAAGAGGGTATCTGGCCTCACCCCAGAGCCGAGGGCAGGGGTATCCCAAGGTGGAGTGGGTAGCCCACCAGGAAGAGAGACAGACAGAGAGAGAGAGAGGGTTGGCCCAGCTAGGTATGGTAATCCCCTCTGGATCTGAAAGATGGGGACTTGGATCCCCTTATGAAAATAGATCTGCTCCTTGGCAGATGAGGGGAATTCCATGAGGCTGCCCGGGATCAGAGGGAAGCTCCCCTGAGAGGCTCCAAGGCCATGCATGGTCAGGCATGATTAGGCAGCCTTCAAGAGACGTCAAAGTGGTGGGGTACCCCAAGTTGAGGAAGGGTCTGCATCTGGGGAAGGAGGTCTCTCAATCAGGTCATAGTGGTGGCCCAGACAAAAGTCCATAAGGGAGCACCAGGTGGATGGTGATGGGGCCTGTAGGGCTTCTGCCCAGACAAGGGGGGTCAGGCAAGGCAGTACTCTAATGGCAAAAGTCCAGAAATGAGAGCTGGGCAGATGGCAGTGGGGCCTGCAGAGGTCCTGCAAGGTGAGCGGGTGAGGCAGTGGCCCCTGAGCCAGATTGGTGTCTCTGACCTGGGGTCAGCCAAGGAAGTTGGCTGTCAGTGTGGATAGATCTAGGACGACCCTGGGAAGCCAGATCTGCAATCCCGTGCCCCTGGCCCCCAGGGAAGAGAAGATAGGTCCGCTGCAGGCCCTAATCGTTTTGTGAGTGTGAAGCAATGTTGATTGAGGGAAGGGACAATTGTTGAGGCTTTTTGTATGATGTGTATTATGTTTTATTTTGTGATGGGGGAGGCTGGCAAACTCAAAGACCACCTGGGTGGCACAAACTCTAGTTACACCACTGATGAGTTGTAATGCATAAAATATATTTGCAATAGTTGCAGAGTTTGCCTAATATATATAATAGTGATAAGAGCAATGTGTAATTTAACACACCTGTGTGGCTTCACATTCATATAGGGATGTACCACATCTTTAGATAATTATGTGGCAATATGCATGGACTGGGATATACTACAGTTACTTGACATTTATGCTGTCTCTCTCCCCATGCCCCATCTCTTTCTCTCTCCCTTTTTTTATTTTGTATTTCTCTATTGACAATTGGACTAATTCCTATTGCAACATGAATAACCAATAGCACAGGGAGCTAGACCATAGTGACAGCCATCCATAGGTCACTGTACCAGCACAACCACAGGCAGCAGAGGCACCCAGCACTTCTGGGTCACAACCTGGCTAAGTTGCCTCCACACATCTCGCACTACCTGCACCACATGAGTCAGGTAGCTCTGCCCCAGAGCTAGTGCACTGGTACCCAATGGGAGTATTGCCAGTGGAGATGATGATTATTATGTCACTTATCAGGGGCTGATATGGCTGGTAGAGGAGATAATGGGGATGTGCCCCAATGTCTACATTGACAGAGCAGAAAAAACTCCAGCATCAAAAAGCCAAATTGATGCTCCATCCATCACTGTCTAATTTGTCGGCAACAGGAGGCAGTGATAAAAATTCACAGGGTAAGGACTAGATTATGATCGTTCTCAAGCTGGACATGGGTGCACCTTCAAAGTCTCCTACCTTTCCCCAATCTTGGTGTCCACTAACATTTTGTGTCTATCACTGTCTCTGTCTGTCTTTTATGTCCTGTATGTCTGCACCTGCTTCTTAACCTGCCTACCTACCTATCCCTCATATTCATAGCTACCTTCTCCAGCATTCCTGTTTCTCACTCAAAAAAAAAAAAGGGCATCTGTTCCACAAACAAAAAGTTTGTTCCATACATATGTCTCCACTTCACTAATGTGTGTGCATGACAATCTTAAATTACTCCAATTTCCCATGCGACATTATTACATTATTGTCACACACCCTTGATGTGGTGACTTTCCAAATTTCTCAAATCATTTGTAGAGATACACTGTTACCTTGTGAAGAAGTGGATAGCTATGATCTGCCACCACCGTCCTATACATTCCTTTATTCTTCTCCCAGTCCCCTTTCCTCTGCTTGCTCCTTATTTTCACCACTGATCTAGCAATCCCTTTTCACACTTTTATTCTAGTCAGAAAATAGATTCACATACCACACACATGGCGATAAATGACCCATAAAACAAGCTATATACTTCTGTCCTCAACATTTTTAACGACATTTGGCATTGCACACTAATGGTTAACTGACATTAAATGATACTTCACTCCCTATGACAAAAACTCAAGATTTTACTTTCAGACACATTAATACAGAGCTCCTCATGCTGCTGTGTGTAGCCCTGCTGCATGACACAAAGCAGTGCTGATGGCACTATGAGGACAGAGTTACTCATATGTTTAACAGGCTGCAGGGTCATATAAAATCATTTGCTTCCTACTTTTCTCATTGCCCCTTTAAATGAGTGATGTTTACCTCCTGATATATAACTTGCTTTGTGCTGTGCTCAGATAATATTCAGGTCTAATGAATGTCGATGCTGACTGGAAGGTGTTCAAATTCAGCAGTGCATCAAACAGTACTTGAGGTTTTCACTTTCATTATGTTTTCCCGTATGAAGTACTGGATAGATATGTTAGTTCATAACAAGTCTATTACCTATCCCTTGAAATAGTCTACCAGTATCTCACCACTGCTTATGCCTTTCCACCTCTAAGTGCAAGACATCTGGACAAAGTCAAAAGTAATGGGGGAGCAAAGATTCAAAAATAGGGTCAGATTAGAATTATTGCTCTTATACACTTAGGGCATAGCCGGAATAATAGATTTAGCATTAGCATGCAATTTTAAAGGATGTGAAGTCTGACATGCAGATGTATGTTATAATATTGTGACTTAATTCCTCAAGGATGTGCTAGAAAAACACAAACTGTATGAAGAAAACAACAAAATTATGACTTAAATACTTGGACATTCTGAAACTAGGTGGACAGTGGAGAGGAATACATATTATGATCATTTACTGTAATGACTATGACACATTGTAATGATGAGAAAGAAAACATTAACATAACGTGCATGTTGTGAAATTGTTCAGAAGTAGACATTTCTATATGGATGTTCACCTTATTTGAGTAACACATAGTATGGAGCACTTACACCTTATTTGTGTAACACGTAGTATGGAGCACTTACACCTTATTTGTGTAACACGTAGTATGGAGCACTTACACCTTATTTGTGTAACACGTAGTATGGAGCACTTACACCTTATTTGTGTAACACGTAGTATGAAGCACTTACACCTTATTTGTGTAACACGTAGTATGGAGCACTTACACCTTATTTGTGTAACACGTAGTATGGAGCACTTACACCTTATTTGTGTAACACGTAGTATGGAGCACTTACACCTTATTTGTGTAACACGTAGTATGGAGCACTTACACCTTATTTGTGTAACACGTAGTATGGAGCACTTACACCTTATTTGTGTAACACGTAGTATGGAGCACTTACACCTTATTTGTGTAACACGTAGAATGGAGCACTTACACCTTATTTGTGTAACACGTAGTATGGAGCACTTACACCTTATTTGTGTAACACGTAGTATGGAGCACTTACACCTTATTTGTGTAACACGTAGTATGGAGCACTTACACCTTATTTGTGTAACACGTAGTATGGAGCACTTACACCTTATTTGTGTAACACGTAGTATGGAGCACTTACACCTTATTTGTGTAACACGTAGTATGGAGCACTTACACCTTATTTGTGTAACACGTAGTATGGAGCACTTACACCTTATTTGTGTAACACTTAGTATGGAGCACTTACACCTTATTTGTGTAACACGTAGTATGGAGCACTTACACCTTATTTGTGTAACACGTAGTATGGAGCACTTACACCTTATTTGTGTAACATGTAGTATGAAGCACTTACACCTTATCTGTGTAACACGTAGTATGGAGCACTTACACCTTATCTGTGTAACACGTAGTATGGAGCACTTACACCTTATTTGTGTAACACGTAGTATGGAGCACTTACACCTTATTTGTGTAACACGTAGTATGGAGCACTATAGGCCACTACTATTCTGTTCTAATTTCAAAAACTCAAAAAATAATTACACATGTACTAATACTTTGCCATCAGTTGTGCAAATGAGCTTGCCATCAATGTGCTTCAGTGATTTGGACAGAAAGAAAGTATTGTTAGTAGCTTGTATGACTTATGTCTGGTTTATTTACTTATTGTACTTAATATATCAGGAGTTTACTGTGATGTCTACTTACTACATCATGTAAATGATATTTGCACTGAAACACATTACCTTTCTGACTGTGACCCTATGCAGAGGCACCACTGGACATATACTTCATGACTAATATTACTGAGTGTAGTACTGACAAAAAAACAAAACTAGTGAAAACAAAAAAGAGAGCGGATTTGTAGAACTAAACTCCTGTAGTGTTATATATTTGTTATATATAGGCTGAATTTATTTTTCAAAATGTACACATATCAAAAGTGTTGTCAATGATACATAAAAAATCAATCATGTCTTACAATGACCTTAAGATGAACATTCAGGAATGCATGGGTGGCAGTCCTATGGTTGGTATATGTAAGATTCACTCATCATATAACTCCTCAATGCACGTTAATGTTGCACACAGACACATGATACACACCACAGGAATGCCTGTGACTGATGTGATGTATGTGTTATCGTTTCAGTATGTAATGATTTGGGATCTAGTTTCAGTTTTGTCTGTCTGTCACACCACATTGCCTATTCTTCAAAATATATGTCATGTGAACTACAACTATATGCTGTCCGATGCCTGTAATAAGACTTCCCCTGTGGTGCAGGCAGTTGATATAATATTTTCATGATTGTGGACTTAGATGTTGGAATCCAGCAATAAATAACTAGTATATGGGTGTACTGACAAGCAGGAGTGGCTTTTCCAACAGATCTGGTATGCACACTTCCATTAAGGGGGAAACATTTACACAGGGAGAGGGCTCACACAACAATTTAATTCCCTTTTAGGTCTAACATCTGGTTTGCATCACAATGATGAGGTCATCCATTCAAGTATGTTCTATCTAACAATTGCAGTAAGACTTCTTTGATGCTGTGAGCAACTCATACACAATGCTAGAGAGTCTGTACATATATAGGGCGGGGGTTCAAATCTAGCAATGTATAAGTAATTTATGTACATATAAAAACAGTAACAGACAGAACTGCCTTACCCAACAGATGATGATATGGTTGACTCACACTTGTATGTACACTGACATGGCAAAATATATTTTAAGGGATAGATGTGCATTGAAAGATAATGTTTACGTCTGTGCTTGAAGTGTGTGCTTTCTGCCACCTGTGATTTAAAATCTCCCATGGCAGAAGCAGTTAATGCACTCCTACTCAGAGTGTGAACTTAGATAGGCAGTGGCTCAAATCCAGCTATTTTGGGTCTATATTAGAACACCGAACATTTAAAATGTCGAGTGTTCTAATATTGACCCATTTTCAGCGAATGCTGAAAATATCGAAGAAGCAGAAAAACAAATTCTTTCCTAGGGAAAGAATTTGGTTGTCTGTTTCTGTTGCTTCGGTATTTTCAGTGCTCTGTTGGAAAGTTACGCGTCGAGTTCAGGTAAGTCTGCGATTGAGTGCAGGTTTAGGTATGTGTGCGATTGTGTGGACATGAAGGTTAGGGCGGGTTAGATGAGTTAGGATTAGGGTGCGGGTTAGGTATGTGTGCGATTGTGTCGACATGAGGGTTAGGGCGGGTTAGGTGAGTTAGGGGTAGGGCGCGGGTCAGGTGAGTGTGTGATAGTGACGGACCTTAGGGTTAGGGTTTGGGTTAAGGTAAGTGGATAGTTAGTGGTGTGTGTATAGTTTAGTGTAGGGTTAGGTGTATCATTTTAGGTGTATGTGTGTGGATTGTTGTTTGTTTGGTGTGCTTGTGTTGTGTGTATGTGTTTTGGAACAGTAGAGTTTTTCCCTAGGAAAAAATTTGCTGTTCTGAATGTTTGATGTTTGGTATTTTCGATTGGTAGGGTTCGATATTAGAACACTCGACATTTTGAATGTTCGATGTTCTAATATGGACCCACTATTTTTGCCAACTTTGCCTGTATAACAGGTAACTGAAATTGTGTAACAATGGCTTCAGCAGTTTTGATGTGAATAAATATATGTAAGGTTAACATTTACATGGCTGCAGCATTTTGATAACTTAAACACATTTTATTTGAGTCATATGGCTTCAAACATACCACTTAAGTAATCCATTCAAGTGTGTTCTTTCTGGCATTTCTAGCAATGCAATAATCTCTTCCATGGCATCAGCAGTTAATATATAGTTCAATAGAGTGTGGACCTTGATAGGCAGTGGTTTGAATCTGATAATGCATTTGTATAAGACAACAGAGATCTACAGGACTGTCTTATCCAGCAGATAACATGCAAACTCACACTTGTGTCAGCACTAAAATGATTAAAGATTAAAGATTTTTGAGGCCCATAATACAATTTAGGGGAGGCATAGCCATGCAACAGACTGCTGATATAATCCCTTCAAGTGTGTGCTTCATGAGACTTCAGATGCAATTCTCTCTGTGGTGTCAGTTGTTGATATGCAGCTCTATGAACTAGGAACTCAAGCAGGTGATCAAGTCTGGCAAAGTGTAGCTACTGAGTTTATAAAAGACACAACCACTGTGTAAAACAAACATGATTAGCTTCTCAATAATAATTGATGTTTATAGTTCTACTTGGTAGAAACTTTTAGAATTGAGTTGAGAAAGGCCAACTTTGTGATCTCTTCCCTGGAAGTCATATAGGTTCATAGTCTCATGCGTGTATACTGGGCAAAGAACCACTATGGCCCTTATAAGCCTAACCATACAACACAAATGTGACCCACACATTTTGTTTATACAGGGGTGATTTACTGAGTGTTTATGTCCATTAGAGACATAGGATCCAGACAGGGATGAATTTCTGATTACCCATCCATTGGTCTAAGTAAGGCTAGGGAAGAACTCTGCTTCACATGGATTGGGAGCCAGTTACACAGAATGTGAATTCTCTGAGAAGCATACCTGTCTTTCCAACATGTTCTATTTATGGCACAAGCAAAATTTAGGTATTTTAATCTAGTAATTCTGATGTTGTTCATTTTGTAGATGTGCAAAAGGTACATCAAAACAGCATCCAGGGATGTCTTGTATACCAGGTAAAGATCATCACTCAGACATCTGTATGATACTGTAAAGAGACAGGGTTTTGACATGCTCAGCATAGGACATTGTGCTTATTCCCTGTATTCTTTTTGTAAGGAACCTTTGTGGACATTCCGTTTGTTGTATGTGTCTGCTCAGGTACATACTGAAGGAGCATTATATATTTTCTGTCTTTTTAATTTCTCCAAGTCATTTGGGTTTCTAATACCATGACAGGAATGGACCCCATTCCTAAGTCAAAGTATGATTAAGGTTCATGAAATTACCATTGTTTCTTTGATTTTGCCAAAAGTGCTCTTCACAGCACCCACAATGTCCCCAGTGATGACTCCTTCTGCAATTTGTATGGAGTTGCATGTATCAGTAACGTATCTAAGCATGACTGTATATTTGTTTTTATAAGACCCATTGTTCCTACTACTAATGGAGCTGTCTGGGTATCCTTCCACACTGACCTCATTTCTGCTTGCAGATCTTGATATTTTATAACTTTGTATGTCTCTGTACACAAGACACTGTAGTCACTGGGTATAGCAATTTCAGTGACCAATACTACCTTTGTCTTCTTTTCATGGACTGTTATATCTGGTTTTCTCACATATATTTTTGAACTGTTAGTGGTGGGTGATCCCATGTGATATAAACTCTATCATCTTCTATGATGCTTTGTGGCTTTTTTCCAGTGTTTTTCAGCTACTTAAATATTATAATGTTTGCACAATTTCCAATGCAACAGTCTTAACACATTATTATGACTTTCAGTATACAGTCCTTCTGCCATTAATATATCACAGCCAGCAACAAGATGTGTGACTGTTTCCAATTCTGTTTTACAAAACCACATTTGTCTGTTTTTTCCACATGTTCAATGTACTTTGCAAACCATTGTGTACATAGACCACTATCTTCGGATGCCAATATTAAACTTTCATCTTTTGGTTTAAATTCTCCTCTCCTTAACCATTCCTGCATTTGATCCTTATCAACATGAGGTTATTCCAAGAGGTTTCTATACTTGCAACTATATTTATGCATTTTCCACATTTTTTGCCTTCTCATCTGATCCTTCACCTTATATTCTTTTTTTTTTGTTTGTTTTTTGGCGTATTCAGTTGCTGCCTGACATTTATCTACTTCTGGTTTGATTTTCCATTCCTGCATGATGCCAATATCCTTCTGCTAAACTAAGCAGAGAAGTTTAGAATTTTAGACTTATTTTCCTCATGTTTCAAAACTTTCACTATGTTTGAATCTTGTGAGATCAGCAGATATGCATGCAGTCCCACTATTGCAGATCTATAAATGTAATCAATTTTGAGGAGGCCCATACCTCCTTCAGAACAGGGAACATATATTCCTATTGTGCACTGATTTGTATAAATCATTTGATAAGCATGAAGCATCCTTCTTGTTTTCCTGTCCAACCTATCCAACACCTTTTGGGGTCAGACCACCAAGTTGAACAGACACTAGTAAGAATAAAAGATCAGTGACTCGATAAAACCACAGCTTTATTGTAAATGTAGAATCACTGACTTAGCACTTTCGCCCATAATATTGGGCTTCTTCAGAGTCATTTACACTCAAAAAATCAGCACTTTTATAGTCCTAAAACAGGCAATCAGCCAATATAAACAACATCCATTAAAATTAATTATCCATTTAACCATTTAATCCTTTTGGGGTTCAGTCAATCACTCCAAAACTGTAAGTCAGGACAGGAAGAGCAAATTGGTTTATAGCTTGGACTTTGTTCCTAGATGTCAACACTGTTTTCAATATTACTTTAAGTCTTCTGAAATACTCCTTACTAAGTTTTATTTGCATTTGTTCATGTTTTATTGTTTATTCTTCATCAATTCCCAAATATTCATACACTCCTTCTTGCTCAAGTTCTTTTATATCACATTCTTGTCCTAAACTGATGTTTTTCTGGTGCTGCAGTTTTCCTGCTTTATAGGTTGCTTTTGCACATTTATCAAGACCAAATGACATTCTTATATCAAAAGTTTAGATCACTTGCAGGTGTGCTTTCAGTTCCTCATCTAATGAACTATACAGTTTTAAATCATCTATGAGAAAGAAGATGAGAAGTCTTTGCACTTTGTTGTTTTCTGGTTGCCAAATTGTAGCCATGACCTAATCTGTTAAGTAGACAGCTTAGTGGGTTAATGGCAAGATAAAAGAGCAGTGGTGACATAGTCACCCTGGAATATCCCCTGTTGAATTTTTATGCCAGGAATAATAATTCATCCTTTATCATGGCTTAACTGCAAAGTGGTTTTCCATGGTTTAATGGTCACTGTAATGTAATTGATCAGTGTAGGTTGTATCTTATACATTTTTAAGCACTATTTTAACAGTGCATGTGAGACACTGTCAAATGCTTTTTATAGTTTTTCCATTCCATATTTATATTTGTCCCCTTTTTACAGTTCTCCGTTATGACTTTAACAACAAATGATCCTTTGTTCCATATGACTTTCTTGTATTACCCTTTTGTTCTAGTGCCATGACTGAGTTTTCTTCTAAATGACTATAAACTCTGTCGGCATCAATTCCAGGTTATAGTTGGTATGTCGTCAGAAGGCAAGTTATTGGTCTATAGTTTTTAGGATAGCTTGCAGGCTTGGTCTTAAGTAGGAGTATTGTTTTTACTGTTGTTAACCAGGCTGGTGTCTGTTCAGGTTGCACATATAAATAGTTCTCACTCATGGCTAAATCATCATATAAAGATGTTAATACTTTTAGCCAGAAGTTAGGTAATGCATCCGGGCCTGTGGTTTTCAAAATTAGAGGCTTTTTTAACTTAGTTTCAATCTCTCTGGCTGTTACTTCATCCCATTTCATATCCTGTACATATGAACTTCTTATTCTTTCTTTTACTTATTTTATCCATTTGGCATCTTCGTTATGTTCAACAGGATCTTCATAGATTTTTCCCCACAGTGTATCTATTTTTTCTTTTTTTGGTGGTGTTTCATCTCCTTTTGGCTTGTTTCTCAAATCACTGTAAAACTTTTTTGGGTTATCAAAAACATTTTTATTTTGTATTTTTCCTTTATATTTATCTGCATATCTTAAAAGTTTTTTCTGCCTATGCTGGTATTTTTTGTATTTTATTTGTTATAGTGCATAATAGATCCTGATCATTTCTGATACTGCACATTGCTTTTATCAACTCTGTCTTTCTGAGCATTTTTGTTGATCTGTTCCTTCTTCTATACTCTTCTAACAGTGACACATCTTGTCTTGCTTTATAGTTTTTCTCTATTTGATACTTTCATGATGGCATTCAATTCCTCCCCTTCTTTCTCCTTACTACCTTGTGTTTTTGTGCTAAGACTTTATTAATGTTATTAGTTTAGCTACATGGTAGTATATCCTATTTACTTCTGTTATATCACATGACGGTCTATGGACAGTCCTAATTACTGTGTTCATTTGTTTTATCAAACTTTTAACTTTCTGGGTTTTATTGACTTTCTGTAATCTATTTTTTTCATTGATCTTAATATGTATGTACATTTCTATTAAATCAAGGAACAATTGTCTTAGAACATTTTCTTCAAAACTTATGGCACTTTCCTTGTTCAACATGTCCTATGGAAAGTTCCAGAGCATCTTTCTGTGCCACATTCTCTTCATGTCATCCTATGTCATTCATTGCTCTTTCATATGAGAACTCACTGGCTATCACTTCACAAGACTGACTAAGTTAGAGTTGCCCCATTTCTTGTTCCTTCCCTTGTTGTGCAACTCCAACTGAAAGAGTGTACTTGTTTCATATGGATGGTTTCAAAGTATCTTCATATGGCAATTGATCAAATGTTTCCCACTCCACTGGTTTCTCTTTAATTTGGGATCCATTGCTCTATCCTTCTGTGATGTTATCTGAGTTAGATTTTCTGCACTGAATCCTTCACTTTGCAGGTACTCCATAACCTCAGTTTCTGTTTCTTTAACTTCTCCATTACTAATCTCCTTTTCTACTTTTCCTCTTTGTCTTCTTGTTTTTTGTATTGTAAAGTTTTCCATGTCCGGATTCCTTTGCTTGTATTTCTCTTCAAATATCTTTGTTGTTGCTCTTTTTGTATTGATTAGTTTTGCTTTCTCTTTTGCATAGATATGATACCATATTAAATCTCTTTTTATTTCCCACGTCCATATTTCGTCTTCAGATGTTTCCTGATCTTCCTGTTTCTCCTTACTTAGGGGACTCATTATTCCATCATGCTGTGATGTAACCTGTGTTAGACTTTCTGCACCAAATCTTTCACTTTGCAAAGACTCCATCACTTCATATTGTCTATTTTTTTAACTTCTACTTTATTAATCTTCTGTCCTACATTCCTTCTGTGTGATCTTATGTCTTTTTTAGTGTGAGATTTTCCATATCTGGATGCTTTGTCTGTATTTTTCTTTGAATATCTTTGAGGCTGCCCTTTTTCTATTAATTTAGCTTTCTCCATTGCATAAATATTGCACCATATCAGATCTTTCTTTCTTTCCCACATCCATATTTCTTTTTTATATATTTAAAAAGTCTCTAGATTTTATTCTTTATATTTTGCACTTCCTTAGTCGCTTCTTTTTTTAAATGGCCCAAAGATTTTTGGTGTATATAATGTTTTTCATAAATCTGTTGTATTAATGAAGACCATTTTTTATTTGAAGATTCTGACAGTTTTTTCTTATGGAAGTATTATTCCTTCCTCTAATTTCTCTCTTAATATTTTTGTATATCTTCTGTCTCGAACTTATGGGATTCTTCATAATAGTAACAAGGGTCTATATTATATATTTGAAACTTCAAAATTTTGAACCTCATATGTTTGACAACATATAAATGAAACTTGAAACCTCAAATATATAATAAAAAGTAATAAAAAAGATAATAAAAACTTACCTTAACGCTCTGAGCAAGGGAGCAAGTCCCCCTGCACCCCCACACCCCCTACTTAAATATACTAACTGAGACCACACTTCAGTGCAGAAAAGGGAAATTTTCCCATTCTGCACATACGGAGCCATTGCCTTTCACCTTCAAATTTTTCAAAGTTTGATCATATGGTGCCGACCATATGACATTTGAACTTTGAAACATTTAGCAATTTAATAGGGACCCTAGTAACAATACATACTTTCTTTCTTATCATCAAGAGTCCACTCTATCATCTTTATGGATTTTTTTTTGGCCTATCAGTTTTTGTGATTTTTGTGGACTTTATACTCTGTGATGGGTCTGATGAGGGCCAAGTACATTGGTAAGATGACCTCTCTGGACCTAGATGTCATGCTCCTGCTTATAAGATGAGCAACACTGAAGTAGTTTCTTAACAATGACACATGTTAGTTAAAGGCTAGTTTACTAGATGACTAGTGAATCAAGTTTTAAGGGTGTTTTATTAATAACATAGTTACCCGGGTGGCAGACTTCCCAAAAGGTTGTATGATGCATTTCTTAGTATTGAGTTTTAAGCCATGGCTTTAGCACTAAGCGTTTGTCTGTATTAGACCTTTCTGAAGGGTGTTCTCATCTTGGGGGGATTCAGTGACTGCTCCCCATTTGCAAGAGGCCTTTGACATTGGTATTGACAACTGAAAAGTAGATGCCAAAGAGGAGTGGGTTCAGGACAGAGCCCTGGGGGACTCCACTGGTGACTGACCTCTTTGTAGAGATGACCTTACCATTTCTAATCTCCTGGGTCCTACCAATGAGCCAGCCAACTATCCATCTATCCAGCATGTTATAAAGGGTTTATACCTTGTTCCGTAAGTTTGTTGACAATGCCAGAGTGGAGTAATGCATCAAATAATGACATTAGAAGTCCTGATAGTTGTATTTTAGACTATGCAAGCAGCATCCTGGAATGCTATTGGGCAGCCAATATATGGTCCTTAGTTATAGTTGGGGAGGTTATGCTTGAGGGTATTTTTGGAGGGTATAGTTGGGATGAGAGTGGAGGTAAAGTTGGAACTTTATCTGGCTGTTAACAGGTTCACTATAATCAACAGGCTTGGTGAATGTGGCACCATTAACCACAAGTTCAGCACATTGGCACATTGCTGTGTACTGCCCTTTGGGTTTCTGACACAGCTGTAGAAGGGCTTATGGTTATCTTTCACCTGGGAAGCTACCTTAACGTCAAAGCTGGGTTTGACTGACCTAATTAACTCTCTCAGTTGCCTATTTACTTTGATGACAGAGTTTCTATCTTTATGGGAATTATTCTTTCTGAGTTTTGCAATGATTTCCTTTTGTTGTATATCCCGTTTAATATGGGATACCACCAGGGTGGTTTGTTTCTGTGACCACTCCTGGGCTTTCTTCTGGAAGGTATAGCAGCCTCTATGCAATAATTGACATGGTTGTACTGAGTTTCTGGGAGCAATTCAGCATAGGCTGATATGTTCTCTGGGTTTAGAACGACACTGAATTGTCACAAGCCATCACTTAATAACAGATCGTTTGTTTTGGAATGGTTCCTAACGGTTACTGGTATTAATGGGATTATGGAGTTAATTTTGATTTCATGGGAGACAGCTTTATGGTAGGATCTTGCCAGGGAGGATGAGACATTGGAGGATGTGTAGCATTCTCCCATCTGTGAGCATGAGGCCCGGTATGTTGGAGCATCTAGTGGGCGTATTCACTGTTTGGTCAAGGGTGTTTGTATTTATTAAGTCCTGGAATCTCTGTACCTGTAGATTTGAGGCAGTGTAGGATCCCCAGTCTATAATATGCATTCAAATACAATGCTTCGGCTATCCCTTTCAAGTGTATGTTGTCTGACAAGTGTGTTATGAAACATTGTGTGGCATTATCCTTTAGTGCACAGGTGAAGTGGAGTTTAATGCACTTTGCATATGTTCTTATCCAGTGGTTTATACCTTTTATCGTTTTGTTGACAATATAGTGATTACAGGCAAAAATAACTTATTCATCAGATCCTGATGTGTGTCATGCTACATCATGGTCGCAAAATGTATTAGGAAATTTGTTATCGCTTATTATGGTTTTGGGATGGGTAGGTAATGTTCATCCAGTAATTGCTGTATTTCCTTATGAGCATGCCCAGTATAATGATGCATTTCATGAACAATAAGAAATCAGTGTTGTGGAATAGTTATCATTTGCTGTTTTATGGCAAATACTCCTGAGAATTTGACTCCTTTGACATGGTTATGCTGAAGGCTGTACGGTGGGGTAGTGGCCGATACATAGAGGATATCAACATTGCAACAACTGTTGTATGTGACCTCTAGCAGTTTCTACAATTCACTTACTGATTGATGGTACTGCTGCACCTGTCTGTGAGATATGTTCATTATTGTGATCCCGGTATTACAGATGTGATACACAATGCTCAGTTCAGGATATTTAAAGATTTACAACACGATGATATAATGCCTTCTGAGGTGTATTATGTCAGACTCTATTACCTGCGTATGTGGCAGCATAATCCTCTATTTATATGTTGTTCAATATGACAGTTCTGTTTCTGTGGCACGTCCTTGTGAATTTTACTACTTATTGATTTAGGATCAGACCATAAAAGTTTGCTAATTAAAGCTCCTGCATACACAAGGATCTCCGAACTCACCTTTTAGCAGCAATAAATGCACATCTGCAAAAGGTATTCTGAAGGCTGGACCTGGTGACAAACACTTTCTGTTCCCATCTGCTTTTTTAAATTTAAACTAAATTCTTCAAGCATGTTAGTATGTTTACCATAACAGTGTCTAGTATTTGAGTTCATTAAACCTCTCTTATTCCTTTCAGCAATCTCTACTCCTACTCTGCCAACCCTGACCAAACCAGTCCCAGCTAATACACCATACAGGTTGCAGAGGAACTATTACTGTCCAGCAACTATCACCCATGCCTGAAGTCCATCCTTGAAAGGACCGAGAGTGTGCAGTCAAAGTAGTGCAATACAATAAAGTAACATAAGCCAAGACTTACAGCTTGTAAAATCAGACTATAGGGACAGCTGAGTTTCCATGTACATTTGCCTGAAGTAGGTAGCTGAATTGGTGCATACTTTGCACTAGAGGACGTGGCTACATAGACCCCCAACAACACCTTTACCTCTGGTATATACTACAGCACATAATAATGGGCAGTCAGGTTAACATGTTTTTGTGTAGTCCAAAATAATGGCCAGTACATAGCTTTCCATCCACCACCCTCCCCCACTGAAACAGGACAAACTATTTGTTTTGCTTTCATTTTCAGACTACTGGGTAGAGTTGGGATATTTTAAATTTAGAGTAGGTGGGGTGGGTGGAAATTGGGGTTAGGGTAGGGAAGTGCAGTGAGCTTGACCATAGTGAGGGTGAAAGGAGTTGGGCCCAACCACTGAATCAGCAAAGTAACAATGTTGAGAAAAACAGTCAGTAAGCTTTGGCTATGGCAAAAGGTAAGAAGGTTTCCAGAGACAGTTAAGTGAATGAGTCAAATAGTGTAAAATAAAAGCTGAAAGGGGAAAAAGGAGAATTACTGGGGGCAATACACAAGCCAAGGAAGATTAGTAAAATTAATTATTTAGAGAGTTAGCGCTGCAAGGCATTGTAGTAAAGGAAGAAAAAGAGGAGGGAGTTGTCTGAAAATGGAAGCATAGGAACAATGGTAACCTAGTGTCAGCTGTGTTCCTAGACTTATCCAAAGCTTTCAACACCGCATCACACCAACATTTACTTGTTGTACTCTCTTTTAGAGGTCTCTCTCAATCCTCAAATAAATGGCTCCCTAGTAATCTATCTGGAAGGCAACAAGCAGTCAAAGGGCAACAGGACCTTTTTTTCCTCTCCGAGTTACCACAGGTATAACTCAGTATACTAGGACATCTTCTTTCTTAATATTTTTATAAACAAGCTCCATACTGCCATGCATCAAGAAAATATAGTACAATATGTAGATGATTCCACTTTAATATGTACAGTCCCCACAGTATCCAGACTATAAAAAAATCACCCACATTTCTTTCTCTTCAATCAAGAATAGGATAAACAATTTCAAACTTACTCCTTAATCACAATAAAACAAAAGTTTTGATCTTCACCCAAAAACATTATCACCATCAAAAAAATGTTTTTCTTACATCTGCAAATAATACTAAAGTTGAGGTAGTAACACAGACAAAATAACTAGGCATTGTAATAGATAACAATCTTAAATTTGATCAACATATTTTTCAAACAATTAAAAAGACCCACCTGAAACTATGCTCCCTTTATAGGTCAAAACAGTACCTTACAGACCCAGCAAGAAAAACCCTAGCCTCATCCTATTTGCCTCCAACTCTCTTATATGCATCACCTATCTTTACAAACTAAAGCTCTATACTAAAATGCAAACTACTCTCTTGTTACAATAAAGTAGCTACATTTGCTACCAACACTGCACAATGAGCTCACCACTGCCAAACCTAAAAGCAACTAAACTGGCTGGAGCTTAACAACTAAATAACATACTCTGAGCTAGTTACGACATACACACTGATATATTTTCCTGAACAATGCTCTCCATTAAAAACATATTATTGCCCCACACTCCTCAGAGACTCACTATACTCCTGTTACATATCCAGACTTTGCAACACTATCCCTATACAAGTAAAAATGATTAAAAAACTTCGAGCCAGAAAATCCAGCTCAAACAATACCTTACCCAATCCTGGTCATGCTCATGTTCATCACCAGCTTGAGACCTCTAGTGAAAGCACAAACTTCTTGTTGCTCAGCACTCACTTTTTGCCCTCCTCTACCTGAATCACTATATCCGTAAGAACTTTCCCTCCTGCACTTGGATCAGTACACTCCTCTTCATGCCCTCTTAAACCACACTTCTCATCTTGCTCTTTTTCTAACTGACCACACCCTCCTGTTCTACTCTGTCATGCATCTCCTGTATGGCTTGAGTTATAAACCTTCTAGACACACCAGTTTGGAACAGGCAGCCTAAAAAGAAACTATCCTGTACACTGCTCACTCAGTCATATGCTATTACCAGTATCTTATAAAAACAGAACTAATCCTATACCTGCTCACTCAGTCATATGCTGTTACAACTATCCTTTACAAACAAAACTAATCCTATACCTGCTCACTCAGTCATATGCTATTACCAGTGTCCTATACAAACAGAACTAATCCTATACCTGCTCACTCAGTCATATGTTATTACCAGTATACTATACAAACAAAACTAATCCTATACCTGCTCACTCAGTCATATGCTGTTACCACTATCCTATACAAACAGAACTAATCCTATACCTGCTCTCTCAGTCATATGCTATTACCACTATCCTATACAAACAGAAGTAATCCTATACCTGCTCACTCAGTCATATGCTATTACCAGTATCCTCCTATACTCCTATATGATTTTATAACTTACTTCATTACAACTCTTGAATTTTTTTACATACCTGTGCAATACTAAAATCTCCCTTCCTGCATACTTTTATAACTCAGTTAAGTGTATTGAACTGCTTCCAAACCTTACTTTACTGAAATTTAAGAAGACAAAACATCTTTTCAAAAATGTTTTCCCTTATGTAGTATCAATCCATTTACTGCTGCAAGATTTTACAGCTGGAGCAACTGTATAGGCTTATAATTGTTGCATACACACTTATAGGTAGGCCTATTTTAAATTGTCATCTACCCAAATTGTTTATATCCTAAACCCATATCATCGAACATCTACAGCATCAAAATAATGCAGTTGCTGGTAGTCCGAGATTATGATCAGACCATAAACTAATCACTCTGGATGTCCACACCCCACCACCATCCCCAACCAAGGAAACCACAGTAAAAAACTTTTCTAAACCAAACTTCACCTTACTTAAGACAGAGGTGGTAAGTTTCACAGCCCCCACGCTAAAGGATAACGCTGCCCAAGATGAAGAAACCTTTACAAATGCACTCTATGAGCACCTACAAGGATGCATGTATCATGCCATCCCTAGCAAAACAAAGATTCACTCCTCTAAGAGAAGGAAACCAGTTTGGTGGACCCCTGCCATAAACAGGCTATACAATAGAAGGAGGAAACCAGTTCAGAAAAAAGCAAATCCCAAGAAGGAAAGACATCCCTGATCAGTATCAGTAAGAAACTAAGGTCCCTCATGAAATCATCCAAGGCTAACTTCGAAAGAAAAATAGCCAAGGATTCAAAAGATAACCACAAAGCCTTCTTTAGCTATGTTAAGAATCTAAGTGGCAACTCACAGATATGCACTGAACTAGTGCAAAATAGCACAAAATATACTGAACTTACTGATATTGCCAACATCCTGGCAGATAGATTCAGTGCAAACTTCACTCCCCCTCTCACCTCCAAAAGGGTCCACAACCAGAAATGTGTAGTGTCCCAAAAATCACAGATGGACAGGTGAAAACAGCCCTTTCAAAAGCCAAAAACACAACGTCAGTGGGATCAGATGGTGTCCCAAGCTGTGTCTTGCATGAACTAGGGAATGAACTAACCCCCCACCTAAACACGCTGTTCAACCTCAGCCTCTCCACAGGCTATGTGCCCATAAAATGGCACAAAGCAATGGTTATTCCTCTCCACAAAAGAGGGGCCACAACTGACCCTGGTAACTATCACCCCATAAGCCTGACTAACCTGGTCTGCAAGGCTATGGAGCACATCATCATGGAACTCATTAACAAAGACATTGGGAACCTCCAAACACTTGACCCGACCCAGTTAGGTTTTATTTAGGGCAGATCATGCCTACTAAACCTGGTTGACTTCTTTGAGACAGTCACCAAGGCCATAGACGAGGGAAAGGTGGTTCACACAGCCTACCTTGATCTTGCCAAGGCTTTCAACACCATTCCCCACTCAGGTATTACAGAAAAACTCACCAGTCTGAACATCAACCCCTACGTCACGAGATGGGTTGCCAACTGGCTTACAGACAGAACTCACACGGTAAGAATAGAGGGCTCTAGGTCTGACTCTAAACCAGTCACAAGTGGTGTCCCACAAGGCTCGGTCCTGGGACCCCTACTGTTCGGTATATACTTCTCAGAAGTACAGGCAAACACAGGAGGACTATGGCTAACCAAATTCGCCAATGACTGCAAAATGGGAGCCATAACTGACTCTCCAGCTGACAGGGACATCCTCCAAAAGGGCCTTACTGAGATGGACAGCTGGCGTCAAAGTCATGGCCTCAAGCGAAAATGCCATAAAATGCACAGTTTAGGAAAAAAAAACACCCACGATTTAC
>NC_056749.1:830577738-830622273 GCF_019279795.1 Protopterus annectens
GTCTGAACTGTTCCTGACTTACCCCTGCACATGATGTACTTATTTTTCGAGGTGTGTCCATATTTTTGGCTTTATTTACCCAGTTACACAATTTTCTGCCCCCCCCAAACATATATTTTTGAACTTGTCTAGTATACAGAAAAGGCAGACTACATGACCAACAGGCTAGTGACACGAATAATTTTCAGAAACAAAAATAATGCAACTCTTATGACAGCTGTTTTCAGTATAGTTCATTACATTAAAGTCTACAGATGTTTCACTGTCTTATTGATAATGTATTTATCAATTTTATCATTTTTATCACTTTATTTTTGTTAAACATATAATTCTGGGTAGTATCCCACATTCCTACTGGAAGCAGGAAGAGTTATGTGCTGTTGGGTAGTGACATTTTATGCTAATTAGATGTCCAGATTTTTGCCTGGATGTGCCTACTTTTAAAGGGCCCTTGAACCTGTTTTTAACATCAGCAGGCTGAGCTGTCTGTTTACAATACAATAAAAATAAGAAGAAAAAGAAAGAAAGAAAGAAAGAAAGAAAGAAAGAAAGAAAGAAAGAAAGAAAGAAAGTAGGAAAGTTTTAGCATATGGGAAGTAAAGTCATGCATACAGCAGCTGCAGAAATAAACATGGTCCAGGGCTATATTAAGACCACACAATTAGTGCTGACACAGTGATGTAGCCCTTGAAAAAAATCAAACAAATGTGTTTGTTAACTGAATTAACTGAAAAGTAAAAACTTTAGGCATTACTTTAAAATACCACATAAATTACATGTTAGGTGCCATTGGAAAATGGAAGACGACTGTAAGATTTAGGGCAGTTACTCACAGCAGGAATCCACCCTGCTGTTATTTCTGCTTTTAGTATTCTGTGAATTTCTCCCATGTGGCATTACTTGCAGTGCATTCATGCTTATGCTCTAGCCTGTAGTCCATATAATATATTGTGAATCTAAAAATGTACTGTCCCTCTGAGGAGAATATGCTAGTGCAGTTTTGGGTTCACAATCGCTTGTACCTTCGACAGTCTGTCCTAAACCACTACCTCTGTATCCTACTACAAGCAGAAGTGAGTACAACTTGATATTTAGGTAGTGCAGCTTGTACCAAATGTAACCAAAATGTGGCATATAAATGATATTTTAGAATGAATAAATCGGGTAAAGAATTTGTCACACCATGCCATGTTACACTAAGTAAGACTACCTTAGCATTCCACAGCACTTTAATTAGATAATGATGTACTCTTTTAACAATTTAGAGTCTAAATACAGTGAATTACATCTACAACAGAACAGGGTAACACAAAAAGGTAAGATGTTTTCTTTTCCTCAGGTCTGCAGAAGTTGTTGCAATATTTTCTGAGAAGGCGCTCAAAAAAATAAATTAAGTCAACTGTAATATAATTTGACTTATAAGACTGAAGTTTATCCTAGGAATTAACTATAAACATAAATGTTAAGCTTAGCTTATAGAAGTTGTGTGAATTACTGTGTTAAAAACTTCTAGCTATTTCCTGACATCAGTCTCAATGTGTCAGTAACATCAGACACAGATTCTAACCAGGGAGTCAGATATTTGTTTCAAGAGTAGCCCGGCATTCCTTTTTATTGTTGGCCTCATAGACATGACTGATATAAAGGTCATCTCACAAAAAAAACATGTCAAATAAAATGACGGCTGCTGTTTCAATTTCTGAACCTGTTAAAAATGAAGACTTTCTGATGTGACACCTAGCAGAGAAAGTATCGAAAGAATAAGGAATCAAAAAGATTCGGATAACAACATTTTTCAGTTCTACATAGCATAATACTAAAACTGCCTCACTTATTTAAGGTCATACTGCTGCAACTGAGGTTCACTTCATTTAAGACAAATTTAAAACTACCATGCAGTAGACTACATTTATTTCACAGGAAAAGTTGAGGGAATAATAAGCCACACTGTGTATATAGGGGAGGCAAAACCAGTGTTTCCCTAAAGCTTTATGTTTCCACCAATGTGTTGCTTCTTCTGCAGCACAAGGTATGTAATAGCCATAATGACAGGCTGTAGTCTCACTATTACTTTGATCCTACACTTTAATCAAGCTTTCTAGCTGTATAATAAATATGCATACACACATAGACACACATTCAAAATGATATGCATATATGTGTATGCACATAATATATGTATATATGTGTGTGTGTGTGTGTATATATATATATATATATATATATATATATATATATATATATATATATATATATAGAGAGAGAGAGAGATCCCTATCACATCGCCAAAATTTCAAAACTCCGAAGACAATATGGCCGAGACCATATCTCCGAAGTTTTGAAATTCCAGAAACAGAAAAAAAAAAAAGAACTTACTTGTACGTGCACCTCCCACACCCCCTGCTACTTAAATATACCAACTCCAAGATCACACTACAGTGAGGAAAACACCAAATCCTGGGTTCTGCACTATACAGTGATCCCAATAGACAGCTATCGCAGTTTCAAAACTTCAGAGATATGGTCTCCGCCATATCGTATTTGGAGTTTTGAAACTTTGGCCATGTGATAGGGACCTATATATATATATATATATATATATATATATATATATATATATATATATATATATATATATATATATATATATATGGGTCTACTTTGTTTCGTTGAATCTCATTTCACTTAATTTCATTTTACCCCGACCAGTTCGCTGAAAACACAAATCACTGAAAACTAATTTCACTGAATCTCATTTCATTGAACTGAACTTAGTGTACATGGCACTGTGTGGATTACTGTAAGGCGAGTAAAAGGTATATGCCCTTTTCTCCACTGTAGTGTGATCCTGGAGTTAGTATATATAATTAGGGGGTGTGGGGGGTCACAGCCCCCCCATCTTGTTTGTTTTATATTGTATTTTACCAAAAACTTCAAAACAATACGTTTTAAACAATAGACATGCATAGTTGCAACACCAATGACAAACTCTCTCCAGAAGACAATATGTACTCAAACTAAGTGGGGGGCTACATTCCACACCCCCCAATGTGGGAGTACTGTGCCCCCACACCCCCCCTAACTATATGCTAACTCCAGGATCTCACTACAGTGGGGAAAAGGGCATATACCTTTTACTTGCCTTACAGTACTCTACAAAGTGCCATATATACTAACTGTAGTTCAGTGAAATGAGATTCAGTGAAAAGAGTTTTCAGCAATTTGAGTTTTCAGCGAAGTGGTCGAGGTGAAATGAAATTCAGTGAAATGAGATTCAACGAAACAAAGTAGACCCATATATATATATATATATATATATATATATATATATATATATATATATATATATATATATAAATATATAGAGAGAGAGAGAGAGAGAGAGAGAGATATGGATCTACTTTAAATATCTGAACTACTATAACATCGACTTGCATTACAACGAAACAACGTCAGTGAAAGTTTAAAGGTACAAACTTCCAGAATGGCGAATCTCACCTCTGGGAAACTAACCACTTGGCTGCCACTAAAGAAAGTAAAAACCGAAGCAAATTAAACTCACTTAAGTGGGAGATTCACCCCCACACCCCCTAACTAAATATACCAACTGTGAGATCGCACTACAGTGCAGAAAAGGGCAAAGTTCACCGTGGTTAGGTTAGTTTCCTGGAGGTGAAATTCGCCATTCTAAGAGTTTGTTCTTTTAAACTTTCACTGATGTCGTCTCACTGTTATGCAAGTCGACATTATGGTAATTTGACAATTTAAAGAAGATCCATATATATATATATATATATATATATATGGGTCCCATTCAGAAGACCGAAACGCCGATTGCCCGACGCGGAAATCACCGACGCCAGATGACCGTATACCAACAGGGTGGTGGATTGTAGGAGTGGTCAGGTAAGTGAGTTAGGGTTAGTGCAGGTAGGTGAAGTGTCAGACCTTAGGGTTAGGTCAGGGCTAGTGTGTATGGTATGATATATATATATATATATATATATATATATATATATATATATATATATATATGTGTGTGTTTAAAATTACTTACCAGCAAAATGTCGATAGCAATAATGTCAACCACAAAAGGTTGAGAACATAAACATCAAAAATCAACTGCATATGCATGAGGAAAACCCACACTACATGCAAAAAAAAAATGACATCTTTCTAGCCCATCTGTCGACTATCTGCACTTGTTGACCAACTATAGTTGATCAAGCAGCTGTCGACATTTTGCTCTGTTGACCAAATTCAGGAGTCCAATATATCTATATCTATATTTATATCTATATCTTATCTACATCAATATTTATATCTATATCGGTATAAATATGCATAAAAATATATACACAAACACACACACACACACACACACACATATATATATATATATATATATATATATATATATATATATATATATATACATATAGAGAGAGAGAGAGAGACAGACAGACATAAAGAGAGTAAGTCTGGAGTCTATAATATATAATAAATGAACACACACTCACACACACACACACACATATATCTATAGATAGATAGATAGATATGTTAACGGTGCAGAAACCTACTGAGCTAACTGAAAACATGAAATGGGAGAGTCTAATAATTCCAGACACTTATAAATATCTGTTGTAACAGAATTATGCCAAATCAGTTATTTATTTTATCAGCGCAAAATATTTAGCTTTTAAGAAAATGTTTGGCTTAATTAAACAATCTAAGCATTTCTGCATCTTTGAAAGAAGGCATTTGTAGCATGGAGGAAACTATAGCTGGATTTAATTTAGCCAAGGTGACCCATCCTGACTTGCTCAAAACAGATCAATGCTGTTTGAATGAACTGTAAAGAAAGAAATCAAGCTAAAACTGTTCACTCAAACTAAATTCATCAAATTGTAGGAAATCCAAGTTTATGAATATAGCACTGCACTTAGTATATGAGTATGTTACTGCATTTAGTAAATGACTAAAGTAGTGCACGTAGTATATGAATACGGTAGGGCACTTACCATATTAATATGGTAATACAGTTAGTATATGAATACAGTACAGCACTTACTACACGAGTACGGTACTACATTTTGTATATGGATACTGTAGTGCACTTAGTATATGAATACGGTAATGCAGTTAGTATATGAATAAAGTACAGTACTTTTTACATGAGTTCAGTACTGCATTTAATATATGGATACTGTAGTGCACTTAGTATATGGATACAGTACCACACTTAGTATATAGATACAGTAGTGCACTTAGTATATGGATACAGTATTACTCTTACTATATGAATAGGTAGTGCACTTAGTATATGAATACAGTAGTGTACTTACTATATGAATACGTCAATGCACTTAGTATATGAATACAGCAGTGCACTTAGTATATGGAGACTGTAGTGCACTTAGTATCAGAATACAGCAGTACACTTAGTATATGGAGACTGTAGTGCACTTAGTATATGAATATGGCAATGAACTCAGTATATGAATACAGCAGCACACAATATATGCATACGGTACTGCACTTACTATATGAATACAGCAGTGTACTTAGTATATAGACACTGTAGTGCACTTAGTGTATGGATAGATAAAACACTTATTATGTGACTACAGTAGTGCACTTAGTATATGAAAGCGGTACTGCACTTAGTATACGGATACTGCCGTAAACTTAGTATATGGATAGACAGAGCACTTAGTATATGAATACAGTACAACATTTAGTACGTGATATGGTACTACACTTAATATAAGAATATGGTAGCAAATTTGGTATATGACTATTGTACTGCACTTGAGTCATTTGTTTCAACATGTGTGTCTTGTTTAATAATTGTATGGCCTCCAACAGTATTGAAGTTGGGGTCTCAGTCTGTCAGCAGCTGTTGTTCCCACACCAGACATGAATTGTATTGTATTTTTATCCATTCTATATATTCCTTTATTGCATTTTATGTGATTACTTCAGAAGTATGTATACTTAAAATGTGATCTGTGTTTATCTTTGTTCTTACTATTTGTTTACTTAAACTTTTTTTGGGGGGAGCTTTTCTCCTTGAGTCTCTGCTGAAAAAGGGCTTCTAAGAACCCAGACAGACTATCTCGGTTACCAAATGTAAAAATAAAATAAATAAATAAATATATTTATCCTTCCTGGATGCATGTTTCTTTTCTGTTAGCTTGACTCTGAACATATGAAAGCTTCTTTGTTACATACATGCACGTGCATTCTCTGTCTGTCTGTCTTTTTCTCTCTCTCAGTCTGTCTCACACACACACACACACACACACACACACACACACACACACACACACACACACACACACACACACACACACACACACAAGCAAATGCACAGAGAGACTGTTTTCAGGGTTCTGGGATACTTTCTTCCATGCTTCATAAGAGTAGTCCCCATTGTCTCACATCTATTATTGCCAGGTCTACTGGTACTCCAATTCCCTCCCGACTGCATCCGTAATTTAACTGAGGACAGCACTGATCCAATGGATGTTCTCTGGGAGTACTGTCCAACATGTGCCTGGGTTTTCTTTTATATTTTAAAACCTATGGCACAAGTCTTCTCCAGCCTCCCCTGGCTCTGTGGCTTTGTATTCAAGGCAGGTGTACAGTGGGAAAGAGCAACATTTTGTCCCCAGCTCTGTAGAAGCTCATCCAATTTCACACCCTATTTCCTCCTTAGACCATGCACTCCCTGTGGGATTCTTGGCCTCCACCAGGAACATGATAGGGAATATCCACACAATTGCCCATCCCTCCCCAGGATGGTCACACCTCCATCCCTCACTGCTACTCCATCAGTCACCTGAGCTAGTAATCAAACCCAGCTCACTTGGGTTGTAGTCAGGGTTGTATCCCTCTATGCCACCAGTGTGGCTCGACACACACAGACTATTTTTAGTTACAGTGTCACACTGTGGCAGTCTTATGTACATAAGTATGGTGTCCAGGCCCTCTGTAGTCAGTTCAAACATATACATGCTATTAGCTCTTATCAGCCAGTTACGGAGATGTGAAGGCCTGACTGCAACCGATGTCAGCCAACCCTACCTAGTGACTCAGCTCCTGATGGGTCTGCACAGGGGGAGCATGTAGAAAGCAGTGGCAATGCTGCTAGCTAACCTATTAAAGGGAGAATGGTATGGCTGTCACCAAGAGCTATAGGCCAGAGAGGAGACCAGGGAGTTAAACTCTTCTGCAAGCAGAGCAGACTCACACTGGCATACTGACTACCTTGAGATCATTACTGGTCAGTTATGGGGTCAGTGCTGAGGGTGGGCATTATAAAAAAAAAAAGAAAAATCTGCATTATGCAAGGATGACTGAATTCCTTAGCATAAATTGCTCATATTTGGAATGTGGCTATCACCAGTGAGAGGAGAAACAAATATGACAGAAGGGCATGCTATCAAAGTTAGGCAAAAGCAATTATGCAATTAAAAAAAGAGAAAAATGCACAACTATATGCTGTAAAAAATGAATAGGTGCTATATAAAAATGCATTAATCAGTGTTATATTTGGATTTGCACTGGAGCTAAATTGTAGATACAGTGGGTTATAACATGTGACACGTGTGATGCACTTGGCAAGAACACAGGAACAAATCAGAGAAAATATAGGGGAAGCCTATGACCCTTCAGGGGGTTCAGAATAAATACTCAACAGGGGTAGCTGTCAATTCCTGGGCTAATTACAATTTTTCACAGTCATTCCTTTTTGTGTTATTAGCAGTTTTGCTTAGTAAAGTAAGCCTCTGAACGCTGTATCAAATCTCAGGTGAAAATGTTAATACAGTATTATCGTTAACATTGTTGGATTCTCAAAAAATAATATTTTTAAAATTTATCTGTACACAATGAGCAAAGCAAAAACATTCTTGATATACAATTGATTTGTCCCACTCCTGAGATGCTGAATTACTGTTTCAGTTTATTATCATTAATATTTGTTTTATAAAAATTTTTATGACCTGACCTGTCTTCTACAGTGAACTGTTATACTGCCTATGATTGCCTTTGGATAGATATATTATTACTTCATATGAAATAACAGGAAACATGTTAGGATGTCTAATCTAGTATATAAAAGGCAAATACAGGCAGCAGTGATATTCCCTTTTATTTTATATGATTACAAATATAATATTGAAAAGTACTACCATGTGGATGTAAAAGCAGGACAGTCTACACTAAAAATAAATGCGTTAAGAAAGCCACTTAGTCAGTAATGTTTTAATAAATTTACCAAAATAATAGGTATATTGCAAACTCTGCTTCTTCAGGACATCTGATATACTGCAAACTTTACTTCTTCAGGACATCTATGCATATAAACTCCACTTGCTGATTATTTAGATATTTCGTTTTAGTGTATTACACAGAATATTATATTGTTTAGTTGCTTATTTAGTTTGCATTAGTAAGGGAATTGTTTTGTAAGTCAGTTATTTTACTTTTAACTAGCACTGCCAGGAGTGTTGGCGATCAAAGCGTGAATCAGTACTATAGAAAATAAAATACACTAGGGATTTCTGACATCTCTGTATTTTCCAAATCATATTTCTGTGGATCAAACAGAATTTAAACAGTATGATTTCAAATACATATGACAGTCAATAACAAAGAAATATAGCAGCCATATGCCATATAATCTAGAATATTGTGTCACTGAAAGTAGCCTATAATACTGTGTTAACAAATATCAAATAAATTTATTAAGGGATTGCTGACATTTTCTGTAGTCCCACATCTGTAACATGTAATGGTTAAATGGTGTTACCATACAGCAAGAAGTCATTATACTTTGAAAAACAATAACATTTGCAATATTCACTTCCTTTTATTGCAGTTTGAAGGACATAAGCAATTTGATTAATATTTAACGCAACATAGCATGAGCTATCTGTAATATATCACTTTATATAAATGCAAACTTTCCTACAGATTTTGTTTATTTATCAGCATTTCTTAAAAGGGGAAGTAAAATAGTCTGTAAATATTGTGTCACTCTTTAACAAAGCTTTTAGATGTAATGTGATTTTGAGTGGAAAAATCTGAGTGACACCTAGTGCTAGATGAAAGTCTGCCATCCTTTCAATAATTGCTTGAAATTTTTGTATAATAGTTTGATGTCATTTAAATTCATGCAAAATGTTAAGGGGCATGTCAGATTATAATTCTTTTGGGTTGCTATCTCTTCTGTATAGGTGCATAATAGGTGAGTAATGCACGGAGCACCATGATTATTCACCACAACTGGAAAAATGATAAACTTGTTAAGCACTTCCTTGGCAAAATACCTGATATTAGAACTGCTTAGGGGTGCTTAAAAATGCTTGTTAAGGACAACTAAGAGTTGTCATCTATTTCTATGTATTTTATGAGTTCTACCATTGTGTTGCTATCCAAAAGCAGAGACTGCTGGCCAGCAGACAACAGCAGCCGAAGGTAAAACAGTTTTAAAAGATGTTAGAACTTCATTCTGTCACACTTATTTAAAGAAAGTTGGCAGAACAAAATGTCTAACAGCTTTGAAAGCCATTAGTTCCATGTGGTGGCATTTCATTCTGCCTTGTTTCTGCTTGACAATTCTGAAGTATTTTACCAGCTTTGAAAGCTGGTAAAACATCGTGTATTCATACACTTTTTTTGTAACCGTAGTACATGGATCAGTTAAAGCTACATATGCTACAAAAAATTAAGAATTGATCTCTAATTATACCCATCTATTATGTGTTCTCAGCACTGACACCAAGATTCAATTGTTGAGCTTCACTATCGAGATGAATTTCTTGGCATCTATATCTCAAACAAATAGGAACCGGGATATAGTCAAAGATTCAGTCGTTAGCCTCTGTTTCTTTTTTCCTTGACACCGTTAAGAATATCGGTCATGAATTGTACTTTATAATCTCCTTTTTCTCATTTTTGAAATGTCAGCCAGTTTTTGAGTCCTTCTTGAGAAATGAGATATGCCGTTATTAATTTTGATAAATGAATTGTCTGTTGCCTATTATAAACATCTAGGTAAAAATTAGAAAAGGTAGTTAGGATGCTGGCTATTAGTATGTATTCAACAAATAGAAAATATAGGTTTCCAAAGGAGCTTGGAGTAAAACTTGCTGTCAACAGAATATAATTTGTTGTCTCTAAAAAGCAGATCAGCTTCTGTCCAGCCCATAGTGAATTTAATAAGTGTAGATCAATGTGTGTATGTACCTTTAAGAAGCTGTCCAAGGGCTTGCACAGGTGTATAAATACTGAGCACGTGCAAGTCTGACTGCCATTTTGTAGTAAGCTGTTGAGATGTAAGCATGTATGTATGTAAGGTCTGTCTGTTAATCATTTTGTTTATATTTTATGATGTTGCTATCCATCCTGATGTGTTTCTATGTATTAAAGCATTTAAACAAAATATCCTACCTGTTTGTCATCTATGTTAGAGAGGGACGAGTGACATGATGTCAGAAGCAGAAGTGGCATGTCTAAAAGGACCTGGTGTCAGAAGCGACATATCTAAAGGGACATGATGTTAGAAGAAGAATGGCCAAAAAAGACTTGTTGCCACAGATAGCTTTAGTTTCTTCCACTTAAGTCCGAGAGGCACCCGGGTAGCATTGGAGGAATATAAAGGAGTGAATCATCCCTGCTGCATGCATAATTTGCAAAACAGGTCAGAAACAAATTTCAGATATTAAAACTTGCTCAAACTATTTCTTATTTGAAAATTATGAAACAAGGCATACAGAATGCTCTAAACAATATTCGAATAAACCAATATGTCCAATATTGATAAGAATTTTCAAATTACTACAGAAAATGTTTGAAATAAAGTTCAAGTTGCATAAAATGAATAAAATAAGAGGACACGAACACATTTTGCTAAGCACATATTTTTCATATTAATTAAAGATATCTGAGTTATCAGAAGTGTATAAAGTGTTTGCATGTTTGTCCAGTATCACAGTAAAGCTATTTCATAAAATACAGCCATTACAGAGCACATTTCACAAAGTACAGTATTTTGAAGAGGTTATTGAGCATTTGAATGTGATTACAAGCTCACAGAACAGTTTGTTCGTACATAATTACAAGGGCCATATTTTCAGTGTATTTGTGCATACTTTGTGGGCATGGCGGATAGATTTCGAAAACCCAGTGCATCTGTGTTTGACAATAGTATTGCAGAGAACTGAAGAGCGTTTCAGCAAAAGTACAACATTTTCATGCAGGCTGCATTTTTTGATAAAGATGACCATACAAAAAAATGTACTCTGCTTAATTTAGCTGGGTCAGAGGCAATTGAAAGAGATCATTTATTTGTGTCTGCAACTGCTGCCTATGCAGAAGAAGGGGAAAACTATCATATTGTTGTACAGGCTGAGTCAAGGGGGACCCTGAGTGCTTAAAACATAAATTTAGAGAAATGTGTGAACCCCAGACAAGTGTTTTTTTAATGTGGTCAAGAGGCATGTCCAGTCAGTATTAGGACTCAGAGACAGTTTGAAAATGGGACTACTTTCATTTAACAAGGAAGTCCATCAAGTTAGCTTAAAAGACCACAACTTTAATTTTGCCCAGTACATTTCTTCTACCTAGGCTGATCTTTTCAAAGACAAACTAAGGAAGCTTTCAGTTGTGTACTCCACAAAATTAGATCCAGTCCAGTTATCAGGCCAGCTCAAAAAGTTCAAATAGCCATGCAGGACAGTGTCAAAGCTGAGTTAGATAAAATGGTGTGACAAGGTGTGATTTGTCCAGTTACAGAACCAGCTGAATATGTATTCCATGGTGGTAGCTCACAAGAAAAGCTCAGATGACATCAGAATATGCATTGAGCTGTGAGATTTGAACAAAGCTCTAAAAAGACCTCATCATCCAATGTGCACAGATGAAGAAGTCACAACTCTGATACCAAATGTCACTATTTTTGCTGTCTTAGATGCAAAAAGTTCATTTTGGCAAATTCAGCTTGACAAGAAATCATTACTGCTCAATACATTCAGTACTCCATTTGGAAGGTACAGATTTTTGACAATGCCATTTGGAATAAATTCTGCAAGTAAAGTCTTTCAATGTGCAATGGAGCAACTTTTTTTCTGGTTATCCTTGAGCTATTATAGTAGACAACATACTAGTTGGAGGTAATGGTGAATCACAGTATGACAGAAACCTCAGAAAAATTCTGGAAAGAGCATGTCAAGTGAATCTTAACCTCAAGCCACAGAAATGCCGATTCAGGCTACAAGAGGTTACTTATGTTGGTCATTTATTTACTAGTTCAGGCTTACGACCAGACCCTTCCAAGCAAATAGCCATTCTCAAGATGCCAGCTCCAGACAATGTTCAAGCTCTGCAACTCTTTCTTGGCATGGTTACAAAGGCAAGTCCATTCCAGATTTGTGCCAACTTTCAGCACCGCTTAGAGAGCTGACACATAAAGATGTATCCCGGTCTTGGTTAGAGTAACACCAAAAAGCATTTGATGTCCTGAAACAGAGTATTGCTAGTCCACCAATTCTCAGATACTATGATGTTCACAAGCCAGTAACTCTTTCATGTGATGCTTCAAAATTTGGTTTAGGTGCAGTCATTCTACAAGAGGGTCAACCTGTTGCCTATGCATCAAGAACTCTTACCCAACTGAAATGCAGTATGCTTAGTTAGAGAAAGAGCTTTTGGCAATTGTGTTTGCATGTTCAAAGTTTCATGATTATGTTTATGGTAGACCTATCCAGATTGAAACAGACCACCAACCTCTAGTCACTATCTTGAAAAAGCCTATGCATTCAGCTCCAGCCAGACTGTAATGCATGATGTTGAGATTGCAAAAGTATAATTTCATTCTTGTCTACAAGAAGGGAAAACTTCTTTATCTTGCTGATACATTATCCAGATCAGCCAGAAACATCACTGAAAAGCATGAGAATGAGAACCTTGATTTTGAAGTCATGGAAGTGAGAAATTTTTCTTTCACACATCTTGATGAGCTGTAAGATCATAGAGCCACAGATCCAGTTTTGCAAAGGCTCAACCAATTTATCAATCAAGGATGGTCATCAAAGCAATCTAGTTTGTCTCAAGAAGTGCAACCTTATTTTCCATACAGAGATGAGATTTTTGTCTGACAAAGATATCATTATGAAAGGTCCGAAAGTATTTTTTTCAAATTCCTTGCAACAAGATTACATTACATCTTGCATCATGGTCACCCAGGAACTGACTCTACCAAAAGAAGGGTGAGCGGTCTAGTATTTTGGCCTTCTATGTTACAAGATATTGAGAGAGTGCTTTTATCTTGTTCCATGTGTAATAGTACAAAGCAACATCAACAGAAAAAAACACTTCAACTAAGCCATATTCCTGAACTACCATTGTCGACAGTAGCCACCGACATTTTCGAGTGGAATGGTCAACATTATTTGGTGTTAGTAGACTCTTAGTCTAATTGGTTCAAGATTGACCTACTTCCTAACCTAGCATCCAGTACTGTCATTACTAAGATGAAGCACCATTTTGCAGACCATGGTAGTCTGCATAAAGTTATTTCTGACAATGGCATGCAGTTTACAAGCCAACAGTTCAAAATATTTGCTGAAGAAAGGGACTTTACTCATGTCACGAGTAATCCAGAGTATATGCAGTCAAATGGTTTGGCAGAATATGCAGTTAAAAGTGCAAAACAATTCCTAGAGAAGTCAAAACAAGACAAAAGTGATGTTTTCTTGAATCTCTTGAATCTTAGAAACATTCATGATAAACCTCTTGGCTCCCCTGCCCAGAGACATCTGTTGAGACAAACCAGAACCCAATTACCAATCAGTAGTCAATTGTTGGTTCCATGTGTTAAGAACAAGTCACTGAAAACCAATCTGTTGAGGAAGCATTTAACCCAGAAGTCCTACTATGATAAGAACAGCAAACCGCTCAATCCATTATAAGAAGGAGAAGTGGTAAGGATGCAAATGTCCAAAGGTTATGATCAGATTGGTGTCATGAATTATATTTGTCCAAACCTGAGATCATACTTTGAGGAACCACAAGGAGCAGAGTTTAGGCAGAATCAGAAACATTTGAGACCAGTGTCTGAGCCTATATCACAGCACATAGACTGTGAGAAAGACTCTTTATCTCAGAGTGAGTTGTCCCGTCTTCCCATTCCAGAGGAAGTTCCAGAGGATATTCCTGTTGCTGTGATGATTCTAGAAGTTCCTGATATGAGTTGTTCACTGAGGACTGTCCCTGTTGCTAAATTCAGTTCAGATTGTTATGTCACAAAATACATTTGTATCTCTAGACCATGTAATAGCTACACGACAACTTGGACATGAACATTGTGTTTGTTTCTAATGTCTATAATAATGCATGTCTAACTCTAATGTTTTTATTATTGAAAATCTTTTTAAGAGGGAGGATGTAGATCAATGTGCATCTATATACCTTTAAGAAGCTATCCAAGGGCTTGCACAAGTGTATAAATACTGTACACATGTGAGCCTGACTGCCATTTTGTAATAAGCTGTTGGGATGTAAGCATGTATGTATGTAAGGCCTGTCTGTAAATCATTTCATTTATATTTTATGATGCTGCTATCCATCCTTATGTGTTTCTATGTATTAAAGCATCTAAACAAAATACATCACCTGCTTCTCATCTATGTTAGAGAGGGACAAGTAACAATAAGGTTCTCAAAATATTGTCAGGTAATAAAATAAGTGACAAAGACGTCATCATTAAACCTTTTATTAGTAAACTATTTACTCATCATAATACCACTCATCTCTGACGTGTAGAGTTACAGCAAAAGCTGAAAATATTTAGGGAGAAAAATACAAAGTTGAGAGATGTTATAAATGTTGACACTATTAACTCAGAACTTCTCAAAATAACTTCCAACTTTAGGAGAGATAGAACAAAAGTTGGAGAACAAGTCAGGGGTGCCCCTCCAAAATCTGGGGAGTTGAGAGGTCTTCTTTCATATTCTGCTAACTCTAAAATAGAAAAGGCAGAAGGCATATTTGCCATCACTGAAATACATTTCTCTTGCTGAAAATGTAGATCATTGAATGAAAAAACATTGCTCATTAAAACTGTTTTCCATTAATGATGTGTCTTTATATCTCTTGTAGTCACTTCACTAATGTGGCAAAAATAGCTTCACATTCTTGACTCTCTCTACCTGAAATATTGCATTGTATGATACCTCTGCATCAATAAACGAGGAATGTTGCTTTCAGTTTACTTTTTTTAACTCTTGAAAAAAGCATGGCCCCTTATGCATGATCCTATAATAGTCACTGTTTTTTTTTTGTCATATCTGAAATCTAAAAAAGGTCCCCATATGCTTTGTTTTTAATCTAATTACAAAAATGGTGGGTCTAATAGATAGCTTTTATGTAACTTTATGATACTAAAAAATAACCTATTTTGGGACTATCTACTTGTAAAAACTTGACTAAATTGATGCTTTCTTTCAAAGACTGTAGTGTTTTAAATGTAGTAGTATTTAAAATATAACAGCGGTGCCTCACTGGATTAGACAGCAATTCTCATCTGTTTCTTTCACATACAGCTAACATAGGTGTTAAGGACCGATTATACTAACTTAGTTAACATAAACTGACATTCGTATTTTCTATAATACCCTGTAGTTACACAAATAAAATCAATGAGTTTAGTTTATGAACTCAGAACTTTAAAGCACATACAGTTTTTACCATTTCAGCCTCCCCACAATCTAGAAATGACAGACCATTTGTAAGTAATTCAAAATGTGCCATATCAAATGTGAAAGAACTTAAATTATAATGTTTAATAACTTTTATTGTTACTTATAGTATGTTCAATTCCATTTACTGTTTTTATTTGCCTCACCCACGGTTACATATTTAACTCTGGAAGTCTGTTTTTTGTCTGAACATTATGATGTTCTTTGATTGACTCTGAAGGGAGTAGAGATCTAATTGACAACCTTGTTTCCCTCTTGAGACAATCTAGTAGGTTATAATAGTGACAGGACATTTCTAATGGGTGCAACCCCCAGCCCCCCAAAAATGCTTGTCTTCATTCCATATTATGTTATTATGTTATTATGTTATTATGTTCCAGGCCTAATTGTTTCTTGTAGCTGTTATGTCCCTTTCTCATTTTTATCAGTTGAAAGATGACCAGGACTGTCCCTTTTATATATTTAGTAATGTCAGTGCTGAACTTATTTTTACTTTTTTAGTTATTCAACTGTATTTTTTCTCTCATATGCATTTTGCATTCATTGGTGTATGCAAGAAAAAGTATACCATTAAAAGTAATGAAGTAGAGATTGTCAATCTCATTCTACATTTATTTCATTTGTATTTCATTATGTAAAGCCAATATTGACATCAACTCGCAACCTGTTCAAACAACTTGATTAATTTTCTGTGTAAGTGGCTATTTATATCGACAACAGCAGGAATTCCATAGATTCATAGTCATTTTGCAACTCTGTGTTTAATGACACTGGCTTCAAGGAATAAGTTGTTCAAGACTAAAGATTTTTTCTGATCTTTCCCCTGCTGTTTGTTAACATCAGCTCACACCATAGTCAATTGGCCCATCTGCTCCCATTGTCAGGGTGAGGGGTGACCCTATCATTCAGGAATCCATCAGTGTGATTCAAGGTTATGATGTTTAGTATTCCCTCTATTTAACTTGCATGGACCCACCGTGGTTATGGAGAATGGTGTGTAAAGGGCTGTCTCTAGACGCTGAATACCTCACTTCCACAATGGACATTCTATCCAAGCAGATCTGCCCCACCTAAGATACCAAGAGCTGTGGTTTCCTCATTCTTTACAAGAGGAAATTCTACCCAGTCAGTATACCACACGTGTACACAATCTTCTCCCTTCTCCAGGAGTTGAGAGGTGGAAATGCCCCCCCCCCCACCACCCCAATCAGGGATCTCCATCTGCACCATAAATCTAGACTGGAGCAGACTAAAAGTCTGTATTTCTTAATCTTTTCTTGTTCTATGAGCTTAACTATTCAGACACAGTCTCAGCATCAATAATGTCAGGAACATTACGTCTAAAAGTGACGCTCTCAAAGAGGTTAAGGGGGGGGGGGTTCAAATAATCTGTTAAAGTTAGGGCAAAAACTTTTTGTGGTTTCTTTATGTCTTCTGCAGCATGCATGTTCTCATTCAGAGGGTTGATCACATTGGTATGAGTAACTGTAAGATATCTAGTGGAACTTTAAACCTGACCACATGTTTCTTCCACTGTCGCTGTACTGGTTTGTCCTCCATTTCTCAAGTTAGCAGCAAAAAGACTCTGGGTAGATAATCCTTGTCCCTGGGATAATACTGCGATGAAACTCAAGCACTAAAACCAGTAGCTGAATCCTGACAGCCAGTAATGATGAAAGAAACCAGTAAACAAAGGATCCCAGACACAAAGAAAATCTCAACAATTTTTGTGTTTTATGCATACAATAAGTTAAGCACAGACACACACACACACACACACACACACACACACACACACACACACACACACACACACACACACACACACACACACACACACACACATAAATGCACATAATTAATTACACAACCTAAATTATGTGAGAGTTAAAACATCCAACAAAATAAATATTTAGCTATTCAGAAATTTAAATAACTTCTAAATATATATCAGATCTATATAGGAAAATTAATTAATAAAAACTATGAGTACTGACCTTAACAATGAATACACTGGTGCATTACTTTTAATATTAACATGATTTTTATACTGATGCAGTCACTCAGTCCTGGGCTCAAGTTAGTGTTCAACAATATTTTCCATAACATTTCTTTAAATTATTACAAATAATTAGTATCACATTTTCTTTCTTTGTCTAGCAGCTAACAAGCTTGAGCTCAGCAGGAGTGGAAGGATGGCGACAGTTCGGGTAACACAGCAGATGAGTTACTTGAGGGGCTTGTAGTATAATAAGAAGACAGGGAGCATATAGGAAGGGCTCAGGAGAACTAAGAAAACAGCTCTGTATTCTGACAATAAAAAAACTTTAATCGACTAAGTCAATTATACGCCTCGCTGTTCTGCTATGTCAGTTGAACACCAGGCAATTTAATCTCATTCTCATCCTACTATAAGAAAGAAAACAGGAAATACATGGCTTCCTTTTCTTTATTAACTTGTCATGTGAAAGGTAAAGAAAGGACAAATGAAATTTACAGTTGTGAAATAAATGCTAGACAAAGTCATATTGTACTATTAAAATTCTTATCAGTTACCATGAATCAATACGACAGCAGTAGTTCTGCGTTCACAGAAAAATGATTCACTGGATGTGTTGAAAACCAGTTATTTTAGCTGAACTCAGAACCAACATTTTCAGGACAGGGCATAAGACACTCCAGTTCTAAATGTCTCTGTCTCTTAGCAGATCAGAATTGTACTTACATGTACCCAGCAGTCAGTGCACTTAAATCTCTCTTCCAAAATACAGCTGAAAAAAGATACATGATATGGATGTACCATGTTGCCTTCCTACCTATTTTTTGCAAAATTGATTTTGACTAGACTGTGTGTATGACAACATTCAGTCTGAATAAATTCAGAAAGGCCATTACCCTGTTTAAAACATACTAATCAAACCTATAACATTCCACATCATAAATGTGTTCTAAATGAAAGCAAATATAATCGCCATTTGCTTTGTTTATACTGAAAGTGATTCAGAAATTCCAGCTAAATTTAACAAGAAATGTAAGAAGCAATGACGTGAATTATTTTATTTCAATAAAATGAATAGCTCTGAGTTTTTTTTTTTTTTTTGTAAAAGCCACAGTGGAATAGACTTTGAAGACATTTAGGGATTTGGCATTTAAGGACTAAGGATATCAAAATAATAAAGCAAATCTCAACAATGTCAAAAGCAACATTTAGCTTTGAATCTCAAAAGAGATGTAATAAATTATAGTGTCTAAAACTGAACATTATTTTAGATTGATGAAAATCAGTCACGGAACACCTTTTTGTATTATGATAGGAGATATTTTACTAAAGATATTAAAACCACATAATGCTTATTTTATTTCACAAGCTGATAGTCATTCAATCAGCTGACATTTACAATAGGCAAAAGAACAAACCATCATTCTGCAACACAGGGACAGATTCATTGTTTAAGGAAAAATCCTTATAGCATGAAAGCTTCTTTAAGTTGTCACAGCTGCGATAAGTGAATAGAGATTGTTGCTCTTTTGGTTTGGTGGAGTAGTGTACGTCATTTTCATCCTTGCAGTTTATCATGAAACACAGTCTGTTACGTCAGAAAATGGGTCTGTAATTCGTTCGCTGAATGGCTTACTATTGAGGGAGAATCCACTGCTGGAACGTTTTAACTCTATGGCCAGTAAGAAAGTAAGTCATAAGAAGAGACCTTAAAAAATGATTTTCATATTATGATTCAGACTTTAGAACATAAAGTCAAGAGCTTTAAAAGACTACAATCGCAACGTTTTAGCTTTAATGCATATCTTGATTTGGGTATTGTGCCACGAGGGTTGCGAGTTTTGAATATGCCCTCTTATGACAATGCCTATCCTGAGCTACTAACAAAATGGCAGGAATTAAATGTAAAGTTAAGTCTGGACTATATACATCTTATGAATGACTTCTTTGTACCAAAAGAGAATGAACTGTGTACAGAGATAAGTGTGTTAGAAAAGCAGCTGGTGAACTCAGCAACTTTTAATGAAAATATTTCATTATATGATGCTATGATGGGGAGAATAGATGCATATGATAAACAGTTAGAAATTACAAAAATGAAGAAACTTCAGCGTGATATTAATGACTTTAGTGACAGACATATTTTTTCCTGGCCGAAACGTTCCTTAAATAACAAGAACAATAAAAATGTTATCTCTCTCAAAATATCCAGGGCTCAATGTATGAACTGTATGATTTTGAACCTCTAGCCAATCAACAATAGTCTGAAGCAGGAAGTGAGACTTTTTTACTTAAAGACCAATTGGAAGTGAGCAGAGACACTATCAGCATGCCCATGACATCATCACAATCAGGTGAGTTCCAGGTGAGATCTACAATGGATGTGCGTGCAACTGTAGTGAAGGAAAATACTCAAAATAGAAGCATGGCTTCAAATTCTTCTTTTTTAGATACCAACCAGGGAATCAGAATACATTTTCCAGAGAAACTAACTGTCCGAGGATGCGATACATCAAGACAATGGTCGAAATCTCGAGGAAGAATGAGGAATGGCCCAACAATGAGAAGCAGAACTTTGAAACAATAGTAACTCTTATTAAAAATGCTTCTGACTGTCTAAATGGACATGATGCTTTGGTGAAATGCCATTTGACTTTAAATTAATTCAATAACTGTCAAATAACAACAAATTTTGATGGAAATGTTTCTTCTTTTTATTGTAATGAATTATTGAAATGTGCAGGTGACTGTAATACACCTTCGGAGTGTGTTTTGACTGTGAATTCATCTAATGCTCAACAAGGTTGTGAAATGGCAGTAGGCTTTGACGTAAATGCTTCTGGTGTTGTAAATGAATGTAATGGGTTGCTGCAAAGCTCTTTGACTGTGGATCTGTCTAATAACTGCCTTGTGGTAGCAGGTTTTGATAAAAATTATTTTAGCTACTGTAATGAACCATCGAATGTATTAATATGCCTACGCAAACTGTGAGCTTGTCTAATATTGTACAAAACAGCCAAATAAGAACAAGTTTTGATGGAAATGTTCTGATGCTTTAAATGAGTCACCAAAATTCCCTTTAGTTGTGAATCTATCTAAATATGAACTTTCCGATGCAGAAATGAAGTTTGGCAACAAACTAAGTTGTTCAAGGACATCTTCAAAAGGGCCTAGATTGATAGTAGTGGGAGTTAGGTGGGCTGGGGGGATGAAAGGGTTAAATGGAAGGAGGAATGATTGGGAGGAAATCAGGTAAGGGTGGGGAGGAGCTTAAGGGTTTCGACAAGGGTAGCTGGGCAAGTAATCACATTTTGGCGTGAACTTGCTAATTGCAGGTTTATGTCCATGATGACCAGTGGATACTTGGTGTTGAGGTAGGCCTTGGGTTGAAAAGGGTATGAATGAGGAGGTGAGTTAAAAAAAAAAAATCAAATGTTTTGGGTTGTGGGTGTGGATATGAAGGGTCTGGCTCTGGGATGTGGTTAGATGTGGTCCCATGCATTGTTGGTTTTCCTGGTATAGGATCCATTGGGATTGGTTCTGGCATAATGATTAAGAATACCTTTCAATTTTTTTTATTTTATTTTTTTTTTGCTGGTTCATTTCTGGCCCAAGTTATCTGTGCAGCTTCAGTGCAGCTTGTTTGTGGAATTTTGAGGCCAGTGAGGGATGACTGTAGAGCTTGATCAATGCTTGGGCATGGGCTTTTAAGGCTGTTACAGCATTATTGATGCTTGTTCGCAAGCTTTCTGAGGTGGTGAGCAATGGCCGTTACGGCCGCTTGACTAGACTACTGGTACAGGGGAAGAGGAGGCATGAGCAGTGAAATGCCTAAGGTAACTACAATTTTTTTCAGTCAGGTTGCGGTAGTGCTGCAGGTTGGTCTGGTGGATTTGGCAATATAAAAAAAAATAAATAAAAACAGAAAAAAGGGAATATTTGTACATTTCCCATCTGAGTGGCTGTTTCCATGGGTCATGTTTTCTGTCTGAGTAGCTGTTTCCACGAGTCACATTTGAGACTCATAAGTTTGGTTGACTTTAACATGCAGGCATTTTCTGTGTCATCCTCGGTTGCTCTAGGAGTAGTCAGTGGTTCAGTGTGATTGGGGCAATATCAAATCTTGTAAGTCTGCATGATTTCCAAATAAATGGTAGCTTTTTGCCTTGCTGAAAAACACTTGTTTACAGGATGTCCATGTTTTGCTCGTATCCTAGGTCGATTTTCATGCAACTGCTGTTTCAGCAAATTAAAGGTACTATTGGGTGATGAAGTGACGAAGTGGCATCAGACAGCTTGAGTTTAGACTGCATGCATTACAAGAGAGTTATGGTAGTGCGAAGCCAGTTTTAGTTTGTTAATGCCCAAACAGTCCCAAAAAAACCCAAAAAACTTTAAAATATAAAAAAAAAAAAAAATGCTATGTCCTTTCAGCTAAGTGTAAAATACATTTTACTTTCATGGGGCGATTGTGGAATATAGGTGGGCTGCATGCATGGTGGAATGAACTTAGAGCTGTTTCTGTAGAAGGAGCTCACCGGTCTCGCTAGTAACTTGCGGTTGAACGGCATGGCCGAGTAACTGTTGTGGATCATGCTTCCTTGTGGTGCAGTACAGGCCTACTAGCTGTTCTGAGTTTCTACTGATATGTTAGGGCTAGTTCCATTTACCGTTCGCTATGATATGTGTTATTGCCACCGCATGCACAGTGTAACATTTTATATTTTAGGAGACAGTTGAAGGAAATACTTGTAAGATAGCAAGCACAGAAGAGCATAAGAAACAGTTTACAGGGTTTTCTGTTATCTTTAGCCATATAAAATAAATAAAAAGATGGCCGTTTTGTGGGCTGCAAGTCTGGTGGGAGAGGAGTTTGCCAATGCATGCGGAGTGTAGGGTAGGTGCTTAAAAAAAAAAAAAAAAGGGGGGGGCACAGGCTACATGTATAAGGGTGACAAAGGGCGGACCAGTCATGTCTCTCAACTGTCTAGTTTTAGCTGGGTGTCCTCCATTCGCCTCATTGTTAGTGGGCCATTGCTGAAGGTGAGGAAATGGAGGTTTTTATGGCTTAGAGCAGTGATGTATTTCTATGCTGACATATGCAATTTGTTGAAGGGCAGGCTTTCTGTGGCTGACAAGTTCTCTGGGCTTCCTTGGAAGTAGCCGTTGACCTTGTTGCTTTTCCTACATGTGAGGTTGTCTGTTGTTGAGGTAACTGTAAGTATTTCCGCATCTGAATTGGAGCAGTGCTACAGAGGGAGTTTGCGGCTGGTGGAAGCAGGTCATGGTGGATATCCAAGTCGATAAAGATCAATGAGGGATGAGCGTATATTGACCATTGTGTCCATAGCTGGAATGATGGGTAGTGCGGTCATGAAAAGGTGGAGAATCACATCAGTTGGCGACCGAAGGTGTTGCATGATGTTTGGCTGCAGTGGCAAGCAAAGATGGTACAGGTGGATTATTGTTAAGTAGGCAAAGGGTGGTTTGAGGTTTACGAGTGAATTTTTATGGTTGAATTCATTATCTGGGGACAGAGGGCATATTGAGAGGAAACTTTAAAGGGTAAATCTAAGGGATATGGTATTTGGTCTGTGCATATATTTGCTCAGAATCATACATTTAGTGGGGGAAGTCTGAAGGAATAGGGTTTTTTTCGGGGTTAGCATGGCTGCAGTACGATTGCTGGTTGTCAGGTTGGGTTAACAGGACCAGCTGCTGGTTGCAGGAATTTGCAGTAGCTTTATAATTCAAGTAGATGGTGGGGGTTTTAGTTTGGTCAAGTGTGTTCCAGTCACCTGTGGGTAGGAGATGGGTGGACAGATGGTTGCGGATGGGGTTCAGGCTGTATACAGGGCAGAGCGGTCCAGTTCATCAATGAGGATTTAGCGGGAAATCTGTATTTGCATGGGAACAAGGTGATGTAAGTTAAAAATTTTGGACAGTGGAGTGACAAATTTGTCTTTTGAGTAGAGAGTGTTAAGGTCACATACCATGTTAGGGTTTTACAGAGTAGTGCAAGGATAATTTCACTTGTGGTTTGGGTGAAAGTTGTAGGTGGGGGTTTTAGGAAGCATGGTAGGTCAGTGACTTTGTTTGGGTAATTTTGGATGTGCTGTTACAGGGGAGTTAGAAGGACAAAAGGAAGCCTGGTTGCAGGATATGGCAGTTGTAGGACATGTATTAATTGTCAAGAGTGCATGTGTGGTCCAGCGTCAACAACCATTGAGAGAGGTTTATGGCGTCTTTTCATTGCTCATACAAACACTAGCTTAGATACATTATATAGTCACCTGGTTCTTGTTAGTGGAATAATTCCTGTCATTGTTTGCAAGTTAAAGGTGAACACAAGGGCAGAATGGGGTAGACATACTAATGGCATACCATCACATATTAACAGCTTTAATTGGGAAACTTAAGTAGGTTAATACAAAAAATATGGGGGGGGGTAGAAGGGGAGGCCAAAGTCATAATTACATTGAAGAATGTTGTTTTAAGGGGTATGGGGGTGGGTCCCCTTGATAGCAGGCAGGTTAAGATGTTGTTGTTTGTTGCAGTGAATTCACAGTTTCTTTTCTTTTACAAACCCATGCCGAAGGTGCTCACAGGGAACATTGTGCCAGTGGCTGGAGTGATGGGCAATGAGGTCATAAAGGATGTGCATAGTGTCACAGTTGCATATCTGAAGATGTTGGAGGCACAGAATTTGAGGCTGGGACGGTAATGAGTCTGCATTCCCCAGTAGCTGAAGGAGGTGGGCTGCACAGGTGATGCATGCTGCAGGAGGTGTTTGTGGAATTGGAAGGTGGAAGCAGTCAGGGTCTGAAGGAGGGATTTTGGAGAGTGATGGATTTGACAGGATGGATATTACTGTTCTGACTGTATCAGTTGCAGAAGATGTGCTAGTCACTAGAGAGGTATAATGGGACCACAGAGCACGGTTAGAAGTGAACCATGGTTAGTGGTTTCTTGGAGTGGATGTTTTGGTGCTAAAGTGGGGTCAAGGGTAATCTTATTAATTTTAGTTACATTAAGGTGCACTTTCTTTACATTAAGGTACATTTCAGTGCTGGTAGGTTAAGGCATGGGGTTGATGACGGTGATCTATTGCAATTTACAGGTGATGGGTACACCGAATGATGTTTGGCTTAATCCCTTCCTTTATGGCAGGTAGTTGGTGAATTAGGTTGGGTAGTTGGGAGGGGGGAACAGCCTGGTCAGGCTGGTTGGCGGAGAAGAGGGACAGGCTTGCCCTCTTCTGTTCCCCCTCTGGTGTCTGGATGTTCATTTCAAGGAATTGGTAGATAGGAAAATGAGCAGCTGGAGCAAGCTTGCTGGATAGGTAAGCAAGCGGAGGTAAGGATGTTGCTTATTTGGTTGGAAGGTAATTTAATGAATGGTGTATGAAGTGAGATGGGACGCTGCTTCATATGAGTAAGATCATGCTATCCTGAATTATTTGGTTGGATGGGCAATTCAATAAATGGGATATGAAGTGAGTCTGGGATGCTGCTTCATAAGTAAAGTAAGCAAGCAAAGGTATGGATGCTGCTTACTGGGCAGGATGAGTAGGTACGCTGTCCTGATTAACACCACAAGGATGTTCATGCTGTGTTTAGAATCAACTATACTATGGCCAGTTGTAATTAATTGTGGTGACCAAAGCTATGTTATGGAAGTTTAATAAAGGTCGTCAAATGCCATTCGGTGTGATGTGTTTATTGAAGGGGACCTGGACAAATGTCGTTATTATCTCATGGAATTAAATTTGTACCTGCTGGAACCGATGATTTGGTTAATGCAATTACAGACTTGAACTTGTTTTCAAGGAGTTTAAATTTGAAAAATATTTTTAAGGATAGTGATAATTCTATGGATGGTCACCTTAAAAACAGTAGCATTTTATTCCTGTCAGTGATCCTGTTATTAATGTGTTTAATAATATTTGTGAAAAGCAAATTCATGATTTTTATAGCAAAAGAAAGTTTAAAAAATTGTACAATCTAACTGCTGAAGAATCTGAGGCACTGAAATCCCTACAAAATAATAATGAAATAATTATAAAAAAGCAGATAAGGGGGGTGCCATTGTATTAATGGATGTAGGTGATTATCTGCAGACTATGAATGAACTGCTATCAGATAGGTAGACTTTTTAACTAACTGGTAACAAGGAAATAGATAATATGATAAGTAAAATAAACATGTCTGTCTATGATTTACAAGTGATGGATGATATAGGTATTAACACCTTCTATTTTTTGAGTGCACCTTGCCCAACCATTCCTGTACTATATGGTCTCCCTAAAATACATAAGTCCATATCCAAACCTCCAATGAGACCAATAGTCTCGGGGAGGGGATGGATAACAGAGCCTTTATCTGTCTACTTACAAGATGTATTAAAAAGTTTCTTGAAGCATATACTCAGTTACATAAAAAATACTGGTGACTTCCTGACCCAACTGCATGGCTGGTATGATAACAATGCCCATGATAATTTCATTTTGGTAACACTAGATATAAAATCCCTTTTTACGGTCATTCCTAATGCTTATGGAATTGACTGAATAAGATAAATTTTACAGGACTATGGTTCCTTCTCTGCTAGACATATTGAAACTATTTGTGAGCTCTTAGAACTAGTTTTGGAGAACAATATTTTTACTTGTAATAAACAGGTATACCATCAGATATCAGGAACAGCCATGGGCACTGCAGTGGCAAATACCTATGCAAATTTAACCTTGGGAAAATGGGAACAGATGAATGTATATCCTGAAACTAACTTGTATGCATCAAATATTTTATCTTATAAATGTTTTGTGGATGATATTTTCTTGGTTTGGCATGGAAATGATGTAGATCTGCAGAATTTCTTCAGCTATTTAAATAATACTGTTGAATTTTTAAAATTTGAAATTACTTTCTCTGATGCCTCTCTGAATTTTTTAGATGTAGGGCTACAAATGACATATTCTGGCCTAGAAACTTGTATATATAAAAAGAAGGTGCAAGTAAATAAATACTTGCATAAAAATAGTATGCATGCAAAAAGAACCTTTAGAAGTGTTCTTAAGAGTCAATACTTGCAGTCTAGCAGATTGAACACTAAATTGGATGTTTGTGAAATGCAAATGCAAGAAATGACAAATATGTTTTTGGAAAGGGATTGCAATATAAGTGAAATATAAATGGCTAAGAACGATGTCATACAACTAAGGGGTTCAAGGGCTAAACCCTACTTCTCCATTCAAGGACATGTTAACCCTGGTGGTGAGAATTTTGTCCCACCACAACCCTTAAGGTATTTGATGACTTTTAGTAGAGCTAGTGAACCAATAGAGCATGTCATTAGAAGTAACTGGGACATCTTAAAAGCCATACCTGGCCATGAGAAGTGGCTCCCGGAGAAACCTCTATTCTCTTATTGCAACTATGACAACTTAAATAAGCTTTTATGCTATAAGGATTTTTCCTTAAACAATAAATCTGTCCCTGTGTTTAATAAGAAGGGAGCTTTTCCTTGTCACAGTTGCTCATGTTGCGCTAGTATTAATCAATCAATGGAATTAATGCACCCCATTAGTGGTAGGAGATATACCTTCCACTGTACTGCTACATGTAATATACCTTGCTACATGTAATAAATGTACAAGTTTCTATGTTGGAAAATCAATGAGAAGATTGAAAGACAGGATAATTGAACACAGGACTGAGATACATAGGAAGGTATTAACTAATTCTAATAGAACACAGGACTGAGATATGTGGGACGGTATTAACTAATTCTAATAGAACACAGGACCGAGATACATAGGAACGTATTAACTAATTCTAATAGAACACAGGTCCGATATACATAGGAAGGCATTAACTAATTCTAATAGAACACAGGACCGAGATACATAGGAAGGTATTAACTAATTCTAATAGAACACAGGTCCGATATACATAGGAAGATATTAACTAATTCTAGTAGAAAACAGGACCGAGATACATAGGAAGGTATTAACTAATTCTAATAGAACACACGACCGAGATACGTAGGAAGGTATTAACTAATTCTAATAGAACACAGGACCGAGATACATAGGAAGGTATTAACTAATTCTAATAGAACACAGGACTGAGATATGTAGGAAGGTATTAACTAATTCTAATAGAACACAGGTCCGATATACATAGGAAGGCATTAACTAATTCTAATAGAACACAGGACTGAGATACATAGGAAGGTATTAACTAATTCTAACAGAAAACAGGACCGAGATACATAGGAAGGTATTAACTAATTCTAATAGAAGACAGGTCCGATATACATAGGAAGATATTAACTAATTCTAGTAGAAAACAGGACCAAGATACATAGGAAGGTATTAACTAATCCTAATAGAACACAGGACCGAGATACATAGGAAGGTATTAACTAATTCTAATAGAACACAGGACTGAGATATGTAGGACGGTATTAACTAATTCTAATAGAACACAGGACCGAGATACATAGGAACGTATTAACTAATTCTAATAGAACACAGGTCCGATATACATAGGAAGGCATTAACTAATTCTAATAGAACACAGGACCGAGATACGTAGGAAGGTATTAACTAATTCTAATAGAACACAGGTCCGATATACATAGGAAGGCATTAACTAATTCTAATAGAACACAGGACCGAGATACATAGGAAGGTATTAACTAATTCTAATAGAACACAGGACCGAGATACGTAGGAAGGTATTAACTAATTCTAATAGAACACAGGACCGAGATACGTAGGAAGGTATTAACTAATTCTAATAGAACACAGGACCGAGATATGTAGGAAGGTATTAACTAATTCTAATAGAAGACAGGTCCGATATACATAGGAAGATATTAACTAATTCTAGTAGAAAACAGGACCGAGATACATAGGAAGGTAACAACTAATTCTAATAGAACACAGGACCGAGATACGTAGGAAGGTATTAACTAATTCTAATAGAACACAGGACCGAGATACATAGGAAGGTATTAACTAATTCTAATAGAACACAGGACTGAGATATGTAGGAAGGTATTAACTAATTCTAATAGAACACAGGACTGAGATACGTAGGAAGGTATTAACTAATTCTAATAGAACACAGGACCGAGATATGTAGGAAGGTATTAACTAATTCTAATAGAACACAGGACTGAGATATGTAGGAAGGTATTAACTAATTCTAATAGAACACAGGACCGAGATACGTAGGAAGGTATTAACTAATTCTAATAGAACACAGGACCGAGATACGTAGGAAGGTATTAACTAATTCTAATAGAACACAGGACTGAGATATGTAGGAAGGTATTAACTAATTCTAATAGAACACAGGACTGAGATACATAGGAAGGTATTAACTAATTCTAATAGAACACAGGAACGAGATACGTAGGAAGGTATTAACTAATTCTAATAGTACAGAGGTCCGATATACATAGGAAGGCATTAACTAATTCTAATAGAACACAGGACCGAGATACGTAGGAAGGTATTAACTAATTCTAATAGAACACAGGACCGAGATACATAGGAAGGTATTAACTAATTCTAATAGAACACAGGACCGAGATACGTAGGAAGGTATTAACTAATTCTAATAGAACAAGGACTGAGATATGTAGGACGGTATTAACTAATTCTAATAGAACACAGGACCGAGATACATAGGAAGGTATTAACTAATTCTAATAGAACACAGGACCGAGATACATAGGAAGGCATTAACTAATTCTAATAGAACACAGGACCGAGATACGTAGGAAGGTATTAACTAATTCTAATAGAACACAGGACCGAGATACATAGGAAGGTATTAACTAATTCTAATAGAACACAGGTCCGATATACATAGGAAGATATTAACTAATTCTAATAGAACACAGGACTGAGATACGTAGGAAGGTATTAACTAATTCTAATAGAACACAGGACCGAGATACATAGGAAGGTATTAACTAATTCTAATAGAACACAGGACCGAGATACGTAGGAAGGTATTAACTAATTCTAATAGAACACAGGACTGAGATATGTAGGAAGGTATTAACTAATTCTAATAGAACACAGGACTGAGATACGTAGGAAGGTATTAACTAATTCTAATAGAACACAGGACCGAGATACATAGGAAGGTATTAACTAATTCTAATAGAACACAGGACTGAGATATGTAGGAAGGTATTAACTAATTCTAATAGAACACAGGACTGAGATACATAGGAAGGTATTAACTAATTCTAATAGAACAGAGGACTGAGATATGTAGGAAGGTATTAACTAATTCTAATAGTACAGAGGTCCGATATACATAGGAAGGTATTAACTAATTCTAATAGAACACAGGACCGAGATACGTAGGAAGGTATTAACTAATTCTAATAGTACAGAGGTCCGATATACATAGGAAGGTATTAACTAATTCTAATAGAAAACAGGACCGAGATACATAGGAAGGTATTAACTAATTCTAATAGAAAACAGGACCGAGATACGTTGGAAGGTATTAACTAATTCTAATAGAACACAGGACCGAGATACATAGGAAGGTATTAACTAATTCTAATAGAACACAGGACCGAGATACGTAGGAAGGTATTAACTAATTCTAATAGAAGACAGGTCCGATATACATAGGAAGATATTAACTAATTCTAATAGAAGACAGGTCCGATATACATAGGAAGATATTAACTAATTCTAGTAGAAAACAGGACCAAGATACATAGGAAGGTATTAACTAATTCTAATAGAACACAGGACCGAGATACGTTGGAAGGTATTAACTAATTCTAATAGAACACAGGACCGAGATACATAGGAAGGTATTAACTAATTCTAATAGAACACAGGACCGAGATACATAGGAAGGTATTAACTAATTCTAATAGAACACAGGACCGAGATACGTAGGAAGGTATTAACTAATTCTAATAGAAGACAGGTCCGATATACATAGGAAGATATTAACTAATTCTAGTAGAACACAGGACCGAGATACGTAGGAAGGTATTAACTAATTCTAATAGAAGACAGGTCCGATATACATAGGAAGGTATTAACTAATTCTAATAGAACACAGGACCGAGATACATAGGAAGGTATTAACTAATTCTAATAGAACACAGGACCGAGATACGTAGGAAGGTATTAACTAATTCTAATAGAAGACAGGTCCGATATACATAGGAAGATATTAACTAATTCTAGTAGAAAACAGGACCAAGATACATAGGAAGGTATTAACTAATTCTAATAGAACACAGGACCGAGATACGTTGGAAGGTATTAACTAATTCTAATAGAACACAGGACCGAGATACATAGGAAGGTATTAACTAATTCTAATAGAACACAGGTCCGATATACATAGGAAGGTATTAACTAATTCTAATAGAACAAGGACTGAGATATGTAGGACGGTATTAACTAATTCTAATAGAACACAGGACCGAGATACATAGGAAGGTATTAACTAATTCTAATAGAACACAGGACCGAGATACATAGGAAGGCATTAACTAATTCTAATAGAACACAGGACCGAGATACATAGGAAGGTATTAACTAATTCTAATAGAACACAGGACCGAGATACATAGGAAGGTATTAACTAATTCTAATAGAACACAGGTCCGATATACATAGGAAGGTATTAACTAATTCTAATAGAACACAGGACCGAGATACGTAGGAAGGTATTAGCTAATTCTAATAGAACACAGGACCGAGATACATAGGAAGGTATTAACTAATTCTAATAGAACACAGGACCGAGATCGTGGAAGGTATTAGCTAATTCTAATAGAACACAGGACCGAGATACATAGGAAGGTATTAACTAATTCTAATAGAACACAGGACCGAGATACGTAGGAAGGTATTAACTAATTCTAATAGAACACAGGACCGAGATACATAGGAAGGTATTAACTAATTCTAATAGAACACAGGACCCAGATAATGGAGGAAAGGTACTAACTAATTCTAATAGAAGACAGGTCCGATATACATAGGAAGATATTAACTAATTCTAATAGAACACAGGACCGAGATACATAGGAAGGTATTAACTAATTCTAATAGAACACAGGACCGAGATACGTAGGAAGGTATTAACTAATTCTAATAGAACACAGGACCGAGATACATAGGAAGGTATTAACTAATTCTAATAGAACACAGGACCGAGATACGTAGGAAGGTATTAACTAATTCTAATAGAACACAGGACCGAGATACATAGGAAGGTATTAACTAATTCTAATAGAACACAGGACCGAGATACATAGGAAGGCATTAACTAATTCTAATAGAACACAGGACCGAGATACGTAGGAAGGTATTAACTAATTCTAATAGAACACAGGACCGAGATACATAGGAAGGTATTAACTAATTCTAATAGAACACAGGACCGAGATACGTAGGAAGGTATTAACTAATTCTAATAGAACACAGGACCGAGATACGTAGGAAGGTATTAGCTAATTCTAATAGAACAAAAGACCGAGATACATAGGAAGGTATTAACTAATTCCTTGGCCCTACATACTGAAGAAAGTGATGATACACATCAGTTTAGCTTTAGGGTTATGCATGTTATATATCCAAATGTAAGACGTGGTGATATGGTTAATAATATAGATACAAAGGAATATGAATGGATTGTCTGCTTGGAAGCGGATAAATATCCAAGTCTTAATAAGCAAGTCACATTAAAACAAGTCCTGAAAGCTAAACAGCAAAAAATAAAGAAAAAAATAGATTTATAGTAGGGCTTAAAAGATTTTTTGCCTCTTTTTATATATATCTTTTTATGTTTTTTTACATATATTCTTCATATGTTTTTTTAATATGTATTGCTATGCGTATCTCTTATGGATGACTGTCCTCTTAAGAAGACTGATTGTTGATTTTAATTGATGTTTTTTGGTAGGTTGACTGTGTCATGTGATGTAATTAGATTACATTTAAAAATGCTGTCCTATGGGATTTGTATGTAAGACACTGAAGAAGGATAGTTTGTATCTGAAAGCTTTGTCGTTTTTATTAAAGTTTTTGATGGTGTGGAGTTCTACATTTTTTTTTTTTGCTTTAAGCTGTTTTGGTTTGTACTTCTCCACTTCACTAATAGTTCACCTCTTTTTTTGAAACAGAAAATTTACCCCAGGACTGCCCCCTGTACTACCAACAAACAGACACAGCTCTTAAATGCTTTATCTCATGCATGGGTCCCCTCAAATTATCTATGGTGTCATCCCAGTTATTCTCATTGTAGTAATATATAATTATTAACCATGGGATGGGTAAGGCCTATCTCTAACCAAATGGAATAGGTTCATCTGAGCACAAAAAGTGAAACTGGCTAGGCTTAAAGTAGCCAAAAATGGCAGCTAGCCTAGTACTTACCTAAGAGCCTTTGTGAAATCCCAGACATCTACATAGAAGGGCATCCCGAGAGAAATCTGTGCACATGTTTGTATCAGAAGAGTCTGTACCACTTACTTTTGTTTGATTTTACAATAAAACTGTATTAGTGACATTGACATTTAATTGTTTAGACATGTCTCAGTACACCCATATAATAATTATTTAATAATTTATTTACATTTGTTTACCAGGAAAGTCCAACTGGATCATTTTATCTGTTAAATGTGGAGGCCCAGGAGGAAAAGCTTCTCAAATAAAAGAACAGAAAATACATAGATGAAAATTGACATCATATTACAATATAATGTAGATACATAGATTAATAAAAATATTAATGCACACATATGACATATAGAATATGTAATAATATGTAATAGTTAAGCATATATAAGTGTAAGTGTGTGTGTGTGTGCGTCTGTGTATATGTGTGTAAGTGTACGTGTGTGTGTGTCTGTGTATATGTGTGTACTTGAATGTGTGTGTGCGCACATGCGCATGTGTCTGTGTATATGTATGTAAGTGTATGTGTATGTGTGTGTTTGAATACATATAGTACACATGCATATAGTACTTCATGGGTGTTAGCAGGCAGATAATGTCTAACATCTATAGTCTTTTGTTTGTTTTTAACCCCCGGCATACTTGAAATGTTTTATTTTTATTGGCCTGGCTTTTACTGGCATTATAATTTGCTGAATAAACTCCACGTAATTGTAGAACCAAGTACAAAGTAAGATAAAGAAATCCAGTCCACCAAAATGAGGTAAAAACAGTCTTTATAGAAAGCCCACAATACAAAATGAGCGCTTTCGTCTACAAGCTAGACTTCTTCAGATAAGAAACAAATTACTTCTGCTACCCTTCCATTTTATATTACTGCCCTCAAATTAATCAATTAACATTTTGAGAAAATTAATTAACATTTAAAAGGGGCTTTTTTTGTATACTTCATTTTCCAAATATTTACTACATTCCTATGTATTGAAAAAAGTTTTAAAATGAAATGTTAGAACCAAATGAACACTTAATGCTAAAATATATATATATATATATGTACTATATATGATGTGAGGTGAAAACATACCTCATATTTACTAAAACAAATAATGTGCATTAAAGAAAACCATTTAAGCTAAAATCCATGTATTTAAAAAACACATATTATGCAACATTTCATAACACCATAAAAATCATCCTATTGCAAGGGGAAAATAATCCAACGTATAATGCTAATTGTACCCTGGGGTATATATCTATTCTATATGTTGCAAAAAATATTGAGAAATGGAGGTCTAAAGCCAAATATACTAGATGGTTTCTGCTTTAGATACTAAAACATTTTGCTGGGTAAAGAATTGAAATGGCAGTTGAGATTAAAATCATCTATTCCACCTGGACTAAATGAGTATGTGACCATTAAACCTATTTTAGTATCTAAAGCAGAAACCATCTAGTATATTTGGCTTTAGACCTCCATTTCTCAATATTTTTTGCAACATATAGAATAGATATATACCCCAGGGTACAATTAGCATTATACGTTGGATTATTTTCCCCTTGCAATAGGATGATTTTTATGGTGTTATGAAATGTTGCATAATATGTGTTTTTTAAATACATGGATTTTAGCTTAAATGGTTTTCTTTAATGCACATTATTTGTTTTAGTAAATATGAGGTATGTTTTCACCTCACATCATGTATAGTACATATATATATATATTTTAGCATTAAGTGTTCATTTGGTTCTAACATTTCATTTTAAAACGTTTTTCAATACATGGGAATGTAGTAAATATTTGGAAAATGAAGTATACAAAAAAAGCCCCTTTTAAATGTTAATTAATTTTCTCAAAATGTTAATTGATTAATTTGAGGGCAGTAATATAAAATGGAAGGGTAGCAGAAGTAATTTGTTTCTTATCTGAAGAAGTCTAGCTTGTAGACGAAAGCGCTCATTTTGTATTGTGGACTTTCTATAAAGACTGTTTTTACCTCATTTTGGTGGACTGGATTTCTTTATCTTACTTTGTATTATAATTTGCTGAGTTAGCTTTGAACAACTAACAAGAACATTTGCCTCGGGTAACATTTTTGTAGGCTTTTTTGGATTTTTTTTCTTTTTTGAAAGTGTTTAAGTAATATGGTTGGACATCCCCTTTGTTTTCTTTGAAAGCACCTTGCATGGTTCGATACCCCCTGCCTTTCATGCTGAAGCTGTAGCTGTACGATATTTAATTCCCTTATGTGTGCTGTGGTCATTCATAAATACATATTTAATAATATATTAGGTCAAAAGAAAGGACATGACTACTGAAATGCAGAAAGTCTCATGACTGTTATAATATTCATTGTTTGGAGTGTCATATAGGGTGATACCCTTTCGTGAAGGCTAACTCTGTGTTGTATACATCAAAATGACAATCTTGGTAGAGGTATGACATTTTAATTACTGGTAAAATGATAAGATAAGAACATTGCCAAACAAATCCAATTCAGAGCTTAAGATAATCAATTTTATATAGATATCACAGTAGGGATGAGTTGAGGAATCAGACAGCAAGAGCAGGCTGCATGTTTTGTTTGGATTAAGTTACAAAACAAAGTCAGTTTTCAACATTGATAACATCTAGTCAATTAGAAATTATATGCTAATTGATATTTGGTGTGGGACAAAATAGGCTGATGTCATCTGAAGATCCAAAGTTCAGGCCTGTGTGATTTATAAAAAGTTTGTGTCCAAAGATACAAGCTTGTGGGTACCTTTGGTGTAAGTGAGCGAGAGTGAAATGAATTCCATCTGGCTGCTTAATTTCACAAGTACAAGTATCTAAAGCACCACATGGCAAGTGAAGGGGAGAATGATGTTACCTAGTTAATGCAAACTAGGGAACAAGGCCTTGAATGTTCTGACACAATGAGTTATATGACACAGCATGATGTTTTGCCCTGTGCTGAGACAGTAGCCATGCACTATGAACTACATTGCCTTTCTTGTCTAATCTCACACTTGAAATTTAAACCATTATCATTGAGAAGAAACCTATTTAGAAGGGATATGCAGTTTCTGAGAGTCCTCTGAGACCCCGCTTATATCTTTAGGTATATACATCAGCAACCCTTGGAAAGTATTCAGATATAACCACTCCCTACATCTTCACCCCAGCCCATGACAAACTCCTGCACAACATACATACGAACACTTCATTAAATTACTTCTTTTCATCTTGTAGCTTGAAGCTCTCTTCTTTTATTTCACTTGTATGATCTGTGACAAAACACATAAGGTGACATTTACTCATGAATAATCGACATAAAACGATGGATAGGTATGGAATTTAGATCAGACTCTGCCAGAGAGATATCCTTGCAAGCACAGACATGCTGTTATTTATTTATTTTTTTATATGAACACTATAACTTTAATGCAAGAGTAGAATGTATATCTGAATGAAAAAAATGTAGCAAAAATACAGAAGTGGTAACTGTCCACATCAGAGCCCCATAAACCCCTAGTCACATTCTACTTAATCCCCTCCATATATGAAGAGGTAAGAATTAGCTGTCACAAACTGACTAACTACAGACAAACATATGGCTATTTCTTTTTTAACTCAGCATCAAAGTTTTCTCACAAACTACTCACTCCTACTCGAACAAGGCAACTACCTTACTCTGGAAAAAATAGACTATAATAGCTGACTTCAGAGTACCAAAAACTAAGATCCACATAAAAGTGTTTATCACTGCATCAGCCTAACATATTCCTTTCAATGGGAGCTCTTGAAGTTTGTATGACCCCAATGGCTGCACCAAGATTCTTTTGGAAAAATCTAGTTACATTCTTATAGTTCAAACAAATGTTTGCAGCTTTAGAACCATGACGAATCAATAGCAAACTCTACTATGCAAAATAATCTTTACAGAGGTTAGATTTATTAGGTTCTAGGTGTCATAGTTACAATAAATACAGTAAATATTAATTTTGCAATGTTTTGTAAATAACTTAAAATATGTAAGTAACCATTAAAGCTACACACATGCACACACGCACACGCACACAAGCACTCACGCACGCTCGCACGCACACACACGCACAATGTCAGCTGCATTTGTACATTCGACTATGAGCTTCCTTCTGAAGCTGAGAAGTTATGTTTGTGCTTTTTGAGTGTTGCTATATTTAAATAATTACTGTGTAAATAGTTTATGAACAACATTTAATGTCTCTTTAACAGCATTAGGCAAAGGTCAAATAGTGCAGCTGTGTTCCCCATCATGTAAGCTTTAAGGTGATGTAGGTTAATAGTCTGTATATAAATATTAATGTAGTTAAGAAAAGATAATATTTGATGCCTAGGTGTATTACTAGAATGATCCTTGAGAAACACCCGGAGGCATCACTAGGCTTTACTGATTTACTGTATGTACCAGGTACAACCAAGAAATGAGCTCTGTGATTGAGTGATCTGTTTTTACTTTACTTTGATTAAGAATGCAGGCATTTTGGCAGATGGAATCATGGGTTTCTTCTTCACAATTATGTATGTGATGACATTTAATGTACAGTTTCACTGTGCCTTTTTATGAGGAGAACATATTTTTTTTAATGCTGAATATGTGAAAAGACAAGCAATACTCACTGTTGAATTATCACATGAATAAACACTCTCAGGACAGTTCTTTAATTTATTGGAGATATATATATATATATATATATATATATATATATATATATATATATATATATATATATATATATATATATATATATTTATTTATTTATATATATAAATAACTATTCAAATTTTATAGCAATCCAAATATAAACTTTATATAGCAATTATCATGCCTTTAAAGCATGTATCATATATAGGATCATAGGAGCTTACTAGGCTATCGACCCAGACGTTATTTCAAGCCTAGCCGTTTCATTCCAATGTAATTTATTTTATTTTATTTATTTTTATTTTACATTTGTTTACCGGGATAGTACGACTGGACATGTCCTTTTTCAGCAGAGGCCAGGGAGAAAATCTCCACACAGAGGAGATACAAAAGACAAAAACATAATTAACAAAATACTTAAGAGATTACAAATAGTAGTTTAAGTGAGGTAGTATCTTTAGAATATGACATACATTTGGACATGGTGTATAGGTTTACAGAAACTGATAGAAGCAAATATGTACAAATAAAGATACAACTTAACATCACCAGCAACATGACCATAGATATGCTGGACAAAACCCGTGATTGCATTTAGTAATGACTGCCCATGTCCAGGAGGGTTGTGGGCACTATCCCCAGTAAGAATTTAGGGTGCCCCATCTACTCATTCATGTTCCTCTTGAACACTGTAACAGAAGTGCTCAGTTTCACATGAATTGATAGCCTATTCTAAAGAAGTGGCAGTCGCTGGGAGAAAAATATGTCCGTTCAGCATGTCCTGTTTAAGTTGCAGGCCATATTTAGGTCCTTGTAACAGGTAGCTCTAGTTTCATTTGATTTACAGATATGCAGCAAGTTCTTTAGGTTTGGATCTGAGATTGTTCTGTAAGCCAGGCGTAAGTCTCCCCTAAGAAATCTATACAATACAGAGCATAATGACAGGGACTTTAATCAGTCTATGTAAGGCACATGTTGAAGTGTCCTGATCTTCTTTATTAGAAACCTCTGAGGTTTGTCTAATTGCTGCAGATTCTTAGTATGGAACATGATGACTGGGGCATTATACTCAATTATGGTCCGGATTATTGCCGAGTAGGTTATAACCTCCTTTGCTTTCAAGGGGATACCATTACTAATCAAGTGTGCTATGTAGAAAGCCTCCCCGTCTACAACAGACACATGGTGGTCAAAATTAAGGTCACAGTCAACTTATGATTTATCTATTTATTTAAATTTGTTGACTGGGAGTGTCCGTCTGGACGTAGGTCCATTTTCAGCGGAGGTCCGGGGAGAAAAGCTCCACAGTAAAATAAACAGACAGTAGTTACATTGGATTACATAGCGATTAACAATTTAACATAGCAATTACTTACAACATATTTACAGATGAAGAACATAGTACATCAGTAGACAACTAGAATCTTTATCTGTGAAGTACATAACAGACATTAACAAATGTAACAATGAGAAGTTCCTGCTGTATAATAAGTACTAGGCTTATGAGCATCTGAGCTTGCTATAATCAAGGTAGTTAGTGGAGTGGAAAGAAAGGTAGTGGCTGGATGGGGTGGATGATATTAGAGTGGGAGTTGCAAGGGCATAGCCAGCATGTTTTTAGGTGCGCTTTTAGTAAAGTTTTGAAGTGGGTGCATGATGGTACGGAGGTAATTGTGGGTGGGAGTGAGTTCCATAATTTGGCTATGGCGCAAGAGAATAGTGCTTCACCAGCAGAGTTATTGGCTTTAGTGATCTGCAAATGATCCCAGATCCCTTACCACTTTATGGATACTTAGCGTATTGTTGTTGATTTGATAGTGTGAAGGGACATTATTCTGGACAAAGGGAATGATGACACATTTCTTTGCATTTCTTTGCATTCAGTTGGAGACTGTAACTAAGACAACAGTCATTGGTCTGCGTAAAACCCTCCTGGAGCATTCTGACATAATTTGGGGATTCATTAATTGCACCCAGTTTGCAAACATCTACAAACTTGATCAGTCACAACACCTTAGTTTTGACCTGAACTTCTAAGAAGTATATATCAAACAGTAAAGGGCCCAGCACTGAGCCTTGTGACACACTGCTGGTGACAGGTCTGCTGGTCGATGTGAAGTCAACCACATTTATAGTGTGTGCCTGGTTTGTGAGCAAGTTGACAATCCATCTTACAGCAAAGGGGTTTACATTCAGTTTGCTAAGTTTATCAGTAATGCCTGAGTGTGGAATTGTGTTGAAAGCCTTAGCCAAGTTGAGGTATGCTGTGTGCGCAGATTTGCTCTTGTCAGTGGTCCTGATTACATTTTCAAAGAAATACACAAGATTTAACAGGCAGGATCTGCCCTTGATGAAGACAAATTGGGTTGGATCCAGTGTTTGGAGGTCACCTATGGCTTTATTTATGAGGTCCATAATGATACATTCCATGGACTTACAGATGAGGCTGGTCAGGCTTTTGTGTCTGTAATTCCCCAGGTGTGTTGCTGGGCCACCTTTGTGGAGTAGAATAACTGTTGCTGTTCTTCAGTCTGCAGGAACAAAACCTGTGGTTAGGCTATGATTGAAAAGGGTACTTAATGCTGATGCTAGTTCAAGTTTTAGCCTGCTTAGAAGACAGCCTGGCATGCCATCTGGTCCCACAGAGGCTGTGCTTTTGCCCTGGACAAGGCTTTAATGACCTGCTCTTAAGATATGTAGGGTAGGGGAAGTTTGGGGGAAGGTTTGTGATAAGTTTGGAAGGGATAAGGGAGTGAAGTTTTCATCAAACCTATCAGCTAGCCGGTTTGCTATCACTGTGGGGTCAGTGTGTATGGTACTGTTAATCACTACATCTGCATATGCTTGGGTCCTACCTTTTAGACTAGGTATGTAGCTGTAAAACACTTTATGGTTATCCTTGGCAGTACTTGCGAGGTTTTTCTCAAAGAAGCCCTTAGAGGATTTGACAAGTTGTCTTATTTGCCTATTGAGGCTGAGGAGGATGCTTTTCCATTTTTGGGGCCTTACCTTTGTTTTCTTCATCAGCAACATTTTGTGATTACTGTAAAATTTGTTGCTGTTGGATGCCCACCATGGTGGCTTGTTTTTACTTGGGGCTCTGGCTTTGATTCTTTCTGGTACAGCCGAGTCTATACACTTATGCAAGTGATTGTACAGGGCTTTAGCGTAAGCTTCAGATTAGTTACCACTTCCAGCTGCAGTTGCTCTTGGAATGCATTTATACCTTCACCTAGGAAGGTATAGTTTGCCCTGCTGAAGATTTTTAGTTTGATTTTGCCCTTTGTGACTGATTTGTGGTCAGATTGACCTTATGAGGGTACAACAGTGCATCTGTTTGACATGTTAGTGAGGACCAGATCCAGTGTGTTTGTTTCTCTTGTCTGAGTATGAGCAATTTGTTCCAGGACATTTGTGTTAACAAAGTCAAGGAACTTTTGTGCTAGTGAGTTAGGGCTAGTATAGGTTTCCCAGTTGATGATGGGATAATTGAAATCCCCCATAACCAGAGTGTTTTGGAATATTTGGATTGACTCGTTTGGTCAAGTCGGCTTCATGTTTGTCATGACTCATGGAGGGGAATCTATAACTGGCTATGACTTGAATTGGGGTCTTACCCACAGTAACCTGAACTTGGAGTATCTCCGTGGAGTTGTCCAGTCTAACTAGACAGGAGGTGAAATTATCTCTAACATAGATAGAAACACTGCCTCCTTTTGTTGTCACTTGTTCATTTTATGGTCCAAAGGTGTGCAATGCATTGTAGCGTTGCAAGGCTGGGGTAGTTTCTGAAACCTTGTACCAGGTTTCTGGGACTGCACAGACATTTACATTTTCCAGTGACAGAAGTGCTTCCATGGTATGTAGTCTTCGGTTTAAGGTCATAGAGTTTAACAGCATAACCCTTATTTTGTTATGATTGGCAAATTTCACATGGGTAAGTTTGTTTTTGAGACCTTGCCTAAGAAAGGCACTGTGGGGAAGGCAAGAGCCTTTGCCAGCAACTGAAAGCCTAGTGGTGCCAGGTGCAAACTGTCTCTGGCAAAGCAGCAAGATTTGTTGACCATGACTTCTCAGGCAGACAGAAACTGAATCCCTTTTGAATGATACCAAAATCAAAGCCAATTATTGAAATCAATCTTTTTTTGTTTATACTGGGGCATCATTATGCTGCTTAAGGCTAGGTACATACCTGCCTGGGACACATACTCAGAGAGCTTAATCATGTCTCTCTTCATATAGTTCAGTTTGGTACGTCTTAGGTCATTCACTCCAACATGAACTATGACAGAGTCATAATGGTACTTGTTGCTGACAGACCTGAGTGCATGCGTGATCTAGTGAATCCTGGCACTGGACAGGCAGCTGACTTTTTCCTTGTCCAACCTGATGAGTGAGACATCTTTGTATCTTACTATGCAGTCTCCAATGACAAGAACATTTTGTTTTTGAGTGTTATGCCTTATGGGCTTTGTAGGTGAGACACTGGTCTTACTATGTGTCATGGGTGTTGTAGGAAGTGTGTTAGTTGTAGCAGTCCTTTGTTTTGGAGGTCTCTGGTGTTTTAGTACTTTTTTTTGTTTTAATAGAACCTCCGCATATGTTGATTTTTGTGTTTGATGTGTACTATGTGTATGAGTAGTGGTACTATGTGCATGAGCAGTGGTGGGTGGGTTGACAACCTCTTCACTGTTACTGTTTTGAGTGTGAGAAAGCATGGATTCAAGATTCTTGCTGGAGATGCTTCTCTTACACACTGTACTAGAGTGAGTTATTAGTAGAGGGTTGCCAGTATACATGATGTAATTGCTACACTGCCTCCAGAGACACGGGTCAACAAGGTTGGCAGGAGAAACAAGGATAGTCTAACTGTCCATAATGCTAGCTTGAAGAATTGTTATCACAAGTGGTGGAGCTTTTCAGGACTTATCAAAGAGAAGCTCAGTAGAAGGATATTTCTGACAGAGTTTTTTTTTTTTTTTTTTTTTTGCTGGTGGTTAATAGGTTACAGCTCACTAACAGTATTTCTTTGACAGGAAAAGTACTAAGGATGAAGGCTACACTAATGTGCTACAGCTGTATCTAAGGGAAAAGTTGTTGAATTTGAGCAGCAGTGTATGCTGCTGTACGATGCCCAAACAAGCAGAAACCTGCTCAAATGCAGGACTTAAATACCGGAAGCTAAGAACTTAAAAAAAAACTTTAAAAAAGTTCAAAAGGACCAATGAGGATGCTTACTCCAAACCCTAGACCATCCACCCTTCACCAGACAAGTTCCAGTCAGCACACTGCTAACATTAGAGTGCAGAAGGGCCCTTTCCAATCAAAGGTGGCCTGGAAAACATGCTCAGAAATAAACAAACAGCCACTACAAACAGACCCAGATGCAGCAAACCTATATCTGGACTATGCTGCAGCTACTAGCTACCCTAGTTTTGGTGGGAAAAACTAGAGAATGTTTAACATAGCAGAAAAATAGCAGTGAGACACTAAAAATGCAAGGAGATTCTAAAGAATGTTTTAAACAGCTAACAAATCAGTTATGTTAAAACTGCTTGGTGGGAAAACCAGAACAAGCAGAACAGATTACTTTGCAACAGTGAAAAGTACCAGCAAATACTTAACAGTGAAAATAAAAACAGCTTTGCAAACAGTGTAAACAGCAATAAAATACGATTTAACAGGGACAGTAAAGCAGACAATTGCAGTCCAACAGTGCAGTTTAGTACTTGTTGTTGTGTCTTTCGGCTTTTCCCGGTTAGGGGTCGCCACAGCAGAACTCCGGTCCGCTAATGATTGGTAGTTGATTTTTACGTGCCGAGTTACCAGCCCTGATGCACAACCTTCAACGAAGGTACGCCCATTCAAGCATGTCTCCATGCAGAAGACGCTCTAGCTGAGAATCGAATGGGACAACGTCTTACTGTGAGGCGACAACGCTACCACAGCAACACCACTGCGGTACACAGTATTTAAATACAGTATTAAAGTAGGAGGAAGGCAATAGGAAAGTGCAGTAAATAGCATAAATAAGAAAAAAAAACGGCAACTAATTTTTTTTGGGCAGTTCAGAAGTATCTAGTTGTCTGGTATCTCAGCTCACAGTTGTGGCTGGTAGCCCACCTCATTTCAGCTCAGTACAAACATTGCTTAAATTCATTCACTCATCTGAAATGTTCTCACTGTTTCATACTACTTGGAAAGTTAATTTTAACAGTTAATGATATATACTTCGTGTACGTTTTAAATTGTCTTATGCTCTCTGAGCCCAGGTTCAACAGACTAGCCTAGTTACTTGTTTAACAAAAAAGCAAATAAATAAATAAAACAGCTAAATAAATGTGTCACATTACCTTATGTATATACAAAACTGACAGAGGACTACTGTGTTTCTTTGAAATGTATGTAATCTAAATTTAATACATTTCATCATGAATCCTATTGCCTTAAGTATATATAAGAGCAAAACATACTTCAAGATTATCAAAAATTGTGTAAATATGAGGAAAAATATAAAAAAGCATGCTTCTCTGCACTTTTTTGAGGGCTTCTCCCCTGTACATTATTATTTATATATTTCCACTCTAAAGTCATACCAAACTGAAGAAAAATAAATGATATTAAAACCTGTTA